>NC_043006.1:54126179-54183679 GCF_006345805.1 Octopus sinensis | reverse complement strand
AAACTGAAAGAAGCCCGTCGTATATATGTATGTGTGTGTGCATATGTTTGTGTTTCTGCATTTGTCTCCCCAACATCGCTTGACAACCGATGCTGGTGTGTTTATGTCCCCGTCACTTAGCGGTTCAGCAAGAGAGACCGATAGAATAAGTACTAGGCTTACAAAGAATAAGTCCTGGGGTCGATTTGCTCAACTAAAGACGGTGCTCCAGCATGGCCACAGTCAAATGACTGAAACCAGTAAAAGAGTATATATATATATATATATATATATATATATATATATATATATATATTGGCGTTAGGAAGGGCATCCAGCTGTAGAAACACTGCCAGATCAGACTGGAGCCTGGTGCAGCCTTCTGGCTTCCCAGATCCCTGGCCGAACCATCCAACCCATGCTAGCATGGAGAACGGACGTTAAACGATGGTGATGATGATATATATATATATATTAATAATAGCTTGATTTAGCACTATATGATTTCAAAGTATCGTGGGCTCATTGGATATATATATATATATATATATATACACACATACACACAAAGGGGTTAGAGAAAATAATGGAAACACCTAGCATCATAAGTTTGAAATATTTATAAAACCGTCAAAAGCTTGTTTATTTTTATGTTTTTTGATTTATTTTTAATGTTGCTTAATATGTTTTGCTAAAATTGCTGTTCTTTTTCAGATATCATCAGAAAAAGGTAATTAAAATTCATTAAAATGACAGATCTATCGGACTTTCAAAGAGGTAAAATTATTGGTGCTCATATGGCAGGTGCTAGCATAATGAAAACAGCCAAAATGTTTGGTGTATCAATAAGTACGGTCTTGAAAGTAATGACAGCCTTTGAGAAAGAAGGAAAAACCTCCTCGTCGAAACAAAACTCCAGAACAAAATCAACACTCTCAGATAGGGACCATCAGATCTTATGCGAATTGTTAGAAAGGATCACAAAAGTACAGCAGAGCTTAATGACCACCTCGAAAACCCAGTTTCCACAAAAACTGTTCGCCAGGAGTGGCACAAAGCCAGATTTCATGGGAGGGCTGCAATCAGAAAACCACTGCTTTCAAAGACAAACATTGCAAACCGTTTAGAGTGCAGTAAAAACCTACAGAATTGGTCCCTAGAAGAGTGGAAGAATGCTATATTCTCAGACGAGTCATCCTTTACCCTATTTCCAACCACCAGCCAAGTATATGTGTGAAGACAGCCAAAAGAAGCATTTGACCCAGACTACTTTCTTCCAACTGTTAAACATGAAGTAAGATGTGTGACAATCTGGGGGGACTATATCTTGGAAATCTGCCAGCCCAATGGTTTCCCTTCATGGTAGAATTAATAGTCAAGGCTATTTAAGCATTTTATCTGATCAAATTCATCCTATGGTTGCAGAACTGTTTCTGGAGGGAAATGCAATCTTTCAGGATTATAATGCATCAATTCACACAGCTAAAGTTGTTACTGAATGGCACAAGGAACATTCTAGTGAAGTTAAATATCTTATCTGGCCAGCACAGTCCCCAGATCTCCATATCATTGAACATTTATGGGGCATTTTAGAAAAACAAGTAAGGAGTCAATATCTTCCACCATCAACACAAGAACTGGAGACTGTTTTAGCTGAAGAATGGACAAAAATTCGTTTGGAAACAATTCAAACTTTGTATGAATTCATACCTCATAGAATTCAAGCTGTAATTACAGCCAAAGGTGATCCTACCTAATATTAAAATAACTTTGTTTGAAATTTTAAGGCGTTTCCATTATTTTGTCCAACCCCTGTACATATGTACATGATGTGTGTGAGATGAGACATCCGCAACATCATTATCATTACTTAATGTCATGGGGTCTGTCCTTTCTGCTATAGGCTAAATTAGGCACTATTTTACATATATTTTACAGAGAACTGGAAATAATATGTTGATTCTGATATCATAGTGTAAGAGGGTGTGGTAACATTTGCACCAGAGCTTTTATCTAAAGGAAAGTCTTTTTCATTGTTGCTGTTGTTTGTATCATCAGATTTGCACATCCTCCATAAACAAAGCCCACAATAACTTCTTGCAGCAGAGTGTTAAGATCTCATTCAACAGCAGCAAAAACTCAGATAGCAGCACCCAACGGCCAAAACACACTCCCTATGAATACCATGCTTCACAATCCCTGATAAAACTTTCATGGCAACCCCATTGCTTTCACACAACCAAGATAGTATCATAAAGGCTGGGTTTCCTCTACAGCACTAGGAAATAGTTCAATCCTGAACAGATGTTATAGCTTTAACAAAGTATGAATAGTAAATAGTTCATTTGAATACTGTTCACAGGACCCACACAAAAAACACTCCCTAGATCACAGCAACAAAAGCATTAGCTACCTCACAAACACTTACCTATGATGTAGATGCTCTTTTACTCACCAATACTATAGGCTTTGATCCATTGTCTTATATACTTTCTTTTTCAAAGTCTCATAAAACAGCCTCTACACCTATATAATTTTCTGACATTATACCACCACCTACACATGATTCCACACGACATTTGTCTCTCCACCTTCCATTTTAATACTGTCTCATCCTAATCTTCTTTACCTAGAAATGTATCCCTCTAGAATTCTTAATCACCGATACAGAGCAGACATGGGCAACCTTTTTTAAGAAATGGTTCACATGAAACATCATGTGGGCCACACTACTAAAAAATATTCAAGGTAATTTTCTGTTAGACATGTCATGCAGTAAGTCCTGCAGACCAAAGTTTGCCAATGACTGATATAGAAGATCTTGTAAAGTGAAAAGATGATACAGGTTGGATATAAATTGTCCTTCGAGTTGCTTAGAGAATGTTGACCACAAGGTAAGGTGGATGGGAGTAAGTCATTGAGGTCAAATAGTAAAATGTTGGGTCTCACTATTGAAATAATACAGGATAAAATAACGTGGGAAAATTCTATAGTGTAAATCAGTGGTTCCCAAACATTTTGGGCCTACTGCCCCCTTGACACCCAGGCCACATTCCTAGCACCCCCACCCCAACTAACCATCACAAACATAGACCTCTTTCTGAAGCAAATTCAAAGCAACTGTATTTCACAAATAAAACTTAACCTAATGAACCCATTATTTTGTTTTTACATGAATTGCTACCCCATTATTGCCCCACTCTTCTTCAACACCCCCTTGGAACTTTCCACTGTCCCCAGGGGGGTTAATAGTGCCCACTTTGGGAAACACTGGTATAAATTAATGCAACCAACACCAGCTGCTGAAGGCGCCCCAGTAAGGTCGTTTCATCTGCTACAGATGTTCGTTTTCCATGCTGGCATGAGTTGGATGGCTCAACAGGAGCTGGCATGCAAGAGAGCTACACCAGGATTCATTTGTCTGTTTTGACAGGATTTCTACAGCTGGATGCACTTCCTAATACCAACTGCTTTACAGAGTATGGGATACCTTTTACTTGAAACCAACACAAAGTACTTTTTGTGCCACACCAGCACAGGAGCTTTTTGTTTGGCACCAACACAAGTGCCAGCTCAGGTACTCTTTGTGCTACACCAGTATAAGAGCTTTTTACGTGGCACAGAAAAATATCCTCAAAACATGTCCTGCCATCTTAAGGACACACTTCTGAGATAATGAAGCAGAATTTCCATGACTGGATGCTCTTCCAGCCTTCAACCCTCACTTGTTTCTTAGCAAGATAATAGTTTCCCCTTAATCCAGACAAGATTTTCATGGACAACTGCAAACGTTACTATACATTTCAGAGAAGTTTTCTTATAATTCACACAAGTTGTTTTAAGGAGCTGTGTGCACACACACACACACACACACACACACACATACATACACAAAACAGGCTTTTTTTCAGTATCTACCCACCAAAGTCACTAACAAGGCTGTGTGATTGGCTGGAAGACAAATGTCCAAGGACAACTGCCAGATTGGAGATGTGAAACTTTAAATTAAAGAATATGAAATATCAGCTTCAGGAACTGTAATATGATGCTCTAAAATTTGATATTGAGAACTCTTTTTTCCCTTATATGCACTCAGATGTTTGCATATAAACATGCAATAAATATATACAAGGTGGGGCAGAAAGGACAGATGTTTTTGAAATGGCTATTACTCAGCCCGAAGGGGTGAGATATATGTCTGACAGGTATCAATCAGTCTGTGGGGTCTTAGCATTTTTTTTTCCTTTTCAGGTGAAGTCATGGTGCTGTGGATGATAGAGCATCATGTTTGCCTACAACAGTTACGTGAAGTATAATGAGTCTGGCACAGCAGTTCAGCATGAGTTTTGGTGCCACTTCAACATTCACCAAAATCAGGCTGCTCCCACCCATAACACAATCTTACATTGGGTGAATGCACTTCATACACGAGGTACACTAATGAATAGAAGACTGGTGGGGGTGCCACAAATGGTACAAACCCCAGAAAATGTTGAACGCATCAGACAAGCTTTGATATGGAATCTGAATCACTATGCTCAGAGGTATTCCACTGAACTTGGCATCAGTAATTGAACGATAAGGTATATTTTGCATGAAAACCTGCATTTCTACCCATAAAAATTAGTCATTGGGCAACATTTGAAACCAATGGGACTATGTACAGCAGCTTAACTTTGCATGTCAGATGGAAGCAATTTCTGAGGCAAATGACAACATTCTGTTAATGAGTAGTGAAGCTCATTTTCACCTCAATGGCATGGTGAATCAACAGAACATTGTTGGGCTCTTGAAAATCCAAGAGAACTGCACAGCCCAAAATTGACAGTCTGGTGTGCTGTTGGAAAAGGTGCCATCATTGATCCTTACTTTTTTGAAGATAATAATGAAAATGCTGTTACTGTGAACTCCGAGCGTTACATCAAGGTGATAACCAACTTCTTTGTACCTGAATTATAACAAAAACATATGCCTATTTGATGCATGTAGTTTCAGTAGGATGGGGCGATGGTCCGCACAGCCAGAGCATCAATGGATGTTCTTCACCCTCTCCTTGGTGACTGCCTCATTTCTTGGTGTGCTGACATTCCTCAGCCCCTTTGGTCCCTGATTTGTCCATGTGTGATTATTTCTTGTGGGGAAACGACAAGGCACATGTGTATGTGCAGAAGCCCCATACATTGGATGATTTGAAGGAAACTATTTACATGGAAGTCACCCAAATCAACAGAGCAATTCTGGAGAGAGTGGAGGTCAATTTCCAAGAACACCTTCAGAAATGCATCAATGAAAACAGACACCACATGATGGACATTGCTTTCCACACTTAATTCTGACAAATGCTAATTCAATATGAACACATTAATGTCAAAATTTGTTTGCAGCTCAAATTAATGATTTTGTGAATGTCTGTCCTCTCTGCCCCACCCTATATATATATATATATATATATATATATATATATATATACACACACACACACACACACATCAAAATTAAAATTGCCGACATAACCGATGACAGTACTGCCTGATTGGCATTCGTGCCAGTGGAACATTAAAAGCACATCCGAGTGCGATTGGTGCCAGGGCCACAGATTGGCTCCTGTGCCGGTGACACATGAAAAGCACCATTCAAGCGTGATCGTTGCCAGCGTCGCCTTACGTGAAAAACAACATTTAAGCATGGTTGATGCCAGTGCCGCCGGACTGGCTCCCATGCAAGTAGCACATAAAAACACCTTTTCAGCATGACTGGCCCTCATGTGGGTGGGACATAAAAGCACCCACTACACTCTTAGAGTGGTTGGCGTTAGGAAAGGCATCCAGCTGTAGAAACTTTGCTAGATCAGATTGAGCCTGGTGCAGCCACTGGCTCACCAGTCCTCAGTCAAACCATCCAACCCATGCCAGCATGGAAAGCGAACATTAAACGATGATGATGATGATAGAGAGAGATAAGCTACATTTTTAAATATATTAAATAACGGCCTTCCTGATGATCATTCATATATATATATATATGAGATGCAGCACGGATTTTTGTCAGTGAACAGGTCGCGGATTTTAGCGCGAAAATATTTTGACAAATTAAACTTAAATGTTGAAGTGAATCGAACGGCTTTTGTGTGTTTCTTAAATGGCTTATAAACACCTTCCACGCTGCAATTGTTTTCGTTTCAGCACACGATCTCAGATCAAGTTACTTGCTATGCAAGTACATCTCCGTAATATATATATTCTCTTTTCTGTAATTTCCGCTCAGAGCTGTGGCCATGCTGATGCACTGCCGTTTATATATATATATATATATATAATATATATATATATATATATATATATATATATATATATATATATATATATATATAAAGTAAAACAACATGATTAGCGTTTTTGATACCAATTTACATGAGACTGCCCCTGGGTCAATGACACACGCTAAAACCTCCATCAAAACTTTGTGTTAGTTTATTTTCTAAACACCACCTTAATAATGACAAAGATATTTTACTAAATTCTTCACTATTTTCAAAATTTATTGAAACAAAAGCAATATATTTCAATAGAAATATGGTAACAAAAGGGGTAAATTTGGGATATGCTTGTCTTTGCAGTTAAATCTACATTAAAGCAATGTGAGAAAACAAAAATTAACAAAATGACAAGATGTCAACAAAAAAATATCAGGGTAGTTATAAGATACAATATGAGTTTTGTTGCTGGCTAGGTTTATCTTTCTATCTCTCTATCTATTTGACTAAATGTCTACCTATCTTTGCCTACCCATCTGTCAAGACAGTTAAACTTAAGCTAGCAACAGAGACATATTGTCTGTCATGCTATTCTGTTATGTTTTTGATATCCTATCATGTAGCTAATATTGGTTCTCACCACATTTAACTGTAAGGATATATCCACAGTATACACACAATAAACTCAAGCATCACTTAATGTTTTTATTTCACACATCGGTATGTGTATTTGAGCATAAGAAAGGCTTCGCAACAGAGAAACAGACATACACAGGTATATTACATACATGTAAACATTATATACAAACACATTTAATCATACACACACAACAGAACACATATTCACACAGAGCACTAGCTGAAACTAGAAAAAAAAAATGAATGTGTGTGTGTGTATGTATACATACACATACATTCATGTACATTTATAAGAATGGTGGTGATAGTGACTTTGAACTTTTGGCCTGCTAGCCATCTTTGGATACTTCAAAGTCACTATCACAACTAATCTTGTAAATGTATAAATATGCACTCCCAAAATAGTATTGAGTAGTCAGTCCTTCAGTTTAATGTTAGTATTTATCATAACTCAGTATATATATGGATATATATATATATATATATATATATATATAATATATATATATATATATATATATATATGAATATCACACCTACCTCTTTTTCAATTAGAAACTTCCAGAGAAGAGATTCAATATAGTAATTTGTTCCACCAACGATTACTGGAAGCTTTTGATTGGATAACAAATTTTCAATCTGAAAGCTCAGTCAAGGAACATACACATCATCATTTTCATCAGTATTCCCATCATCATAAAAATAAGATTCTGTTGATATTAGAGAGACATGAAATTTAATAAATGGACATGGGCGCACCATGATAATTATTATTAGTAGAATTAGTTTCATTATTAGTAATAGTATTGGTATTACTAGTAGTATTAGTAGTAGTAATAGGAAATTGAAACCATGGATTATCTGAATCAGATGAGCATTGAAAATTTGCTTTTAGCTACATCTCTTTTATGTCCTGATTTGGAATCCCAAATTGGCTTTTCATTCTTGCAAGGGTTGAAACAGGATAGGATAAGACAGGAAACTTCATAGGATGGGCAGTGGTTCCTCATAGAAATTACTATTATTATCAAGAAAGTTGTTGAGCTCGCAGAATCAACATGCTGAACAAAATGCTTAGGGGTATTTTGCCTGTCACTACGTATTGAGCTCAAAATCTGCCAAGGTCGACTTTGCCGTTCATCCTTTTGTGAGGGATGAGGTGGGGGGGGGGGGATAACGAAAAAGTATCAGTTGAACACTGGGGTCAATATAATCAAGTGTCACCATCCCCTAAAATTTCAGGCCTTGTGTCTATAACCGAAAGGAGAAGGCAAGCTGGCAGAATCATTAGTACACCGGGCAAAATGCTTAGTGGCATTTTGTCCAACTTTACATTCTGAGTTCAAAATCCACTGAGGTCGATTTTTGCCTTTCATCCTTTCAGGGTCAATAAAATAAGTACCAGCTGGACACTGGGGGTCAATGTAATCGACTATCGCCCTCCCACAAAATTTCAGGCTTTGTGCCTATAGTGGAAAGGATTATTATTATTATTAAAATGAGATCAGTGAACTAGTAGACTATATGAAGGAAAAGTAAGAAAAACTTCTACATAGACATCAGTTCAGTTTTCATTGGTCTTATAGCTGAATCGCTACAAGAACTAGAAGAAATTTCAGGTATGGAAGCAAGGTCTGGAATCAAAAATCCTGTAAGTAAATTTAGTTGCAACCAAAGTCCTAGTCAGTAGGAAAACAAGACAAATTACTAATCTCTTCAGGCAGATGGCCCTGCTTGATAGGTAGAAATTCCATACGATGTACCCAGTGCAAGCTATGAACATATAAGAAAGAGGTGCAGCAGTATCACAGGAAGATTAACAGAAAGTAACTTTGGCATGTGGCAGATGTGCAGATACAATAAACACTAAGAATGCAGAGAAAAAAAGACTTCCTCAAATATTCTGAGGTGGGGGAGGGCACTTAGAAATAGCAGATAGCTTCTGTTACCTCGATGATCAAGATAGCAGAGGAGGAGGAAGTTCTGAAAACTTAGTTGTTAGAATGAGCTGGGCAAAGTTCAGAGAGCTACTACCTTTGTTGGGCACAAAGAGCCTCTCCCTCAGAGTGAAAGGCAGATTGTATGATGCCTGTGTATGAAATACGGGCTGACTACAGGGGACATGCAAAGGCTTGAAAGAAATGCTAGCTGGGTTACATCAGTGTGCATGTACAAAAGAGAGTAAATGATTTAAGAGGAAAATTAAGCATAAGAGGCATCAGATATAGTGAGCAAGAGAGAAGACTATGCTGGTATAGTCATATGATGTATATAAATATGTATAACATACCAATACAGTAAAAAATATTAAACCAAAACAAAACACCATATCACAGTTGATTTCAATAATGCAGTGGAAGCACACAATAAAAATGACTTCTGAGTAATAATTGATTCTAAAATTTGATTTATGGCTTAGCGAGAGGAGGAAGGGCAGTACCAGAAACTTATAGAGGTATTCTATGAGTAACAAAGATAAAGTAGCAAGAATCACAAGTTTTGGTTCGTGGCAGGATGGAACAGATCTCTGAATGATTACAAAACATAAGCTGCTAAAAAAAAATAAAGGTTAAGTGGTGGTATTAAAGAAGCTGACTGGCTTCTTCAATTTTCTCCCTATGCAAATCCATTCAGAAATTTTGGATTGAATTGAAATTCAATTTGTCTAAAACTTTGCAATACTGTCAAACTGTTAACCACATGTTTGTCAAATAAACTTCTTAACCACACAGAACCATACCACAAGACCACAAATTTTAAGGATATAGTCACTGAAACTGCCCTCAATATCTAAATACTTCAAGGCATTTCATCTCATGTGTTGTTAGCCTGTCTGATGCTCACCTCCCAGTAAAATAGCAATTTCTAACACAGACATAAGGTCATAGAAAGTGTTTAATTGATTAAATCGACCCCCCCCCACTTACCCATACATGACTGGTACAAATCTGAAAACCCTGGAAAGATGAAAAATGAAGTCCATTGATCTCAGCAGGATTTGAACTTAGAATGTGAAGGGATGCAACTAAATACTACAAGACATTTAATCCACTACCAATCCTGTCCATAACCGACCCCACATGGAAAATTAAAAACTAATCACACAGAATATTTGCAGAACTATACAACCCATGTTGACTTGTGAAAAAAACAAAAAACAACTGATACTGAACATCATCATCACCATTACCATCACTATAATATCCACTTTGTAGATTAGTAGAGGCACCACCCATTTTTATCATATGTACTGGCATGGAAAAGTGATTACATGAGCCTGCAACAAGAATGACAGCAACAGTAATAACGATGTGGATGATGACAACACCACTATGTTCAAATCTCTTCAACCTTATCAATATTACCAAATGCACTAACTAGTGTGACTGACAAGAATGAACTTCCCACAGAGAAAGAATTACATAGACTACTGTTGCTTGTCTACCGGAAGTAAATAGATAAGGTGACCTCATTAGTATAGAGGGTAAGAGATCAGTAGAGCATGGTGCCTAGAGTTCAAAATAGTTGGTTGATGTTTTAGGAAGCAATTACCTTTGATGATGAGGAAAGATTTTCTTTCTCTTAGAACTGCCCCCACCTTGCCTTTTCTCTTTTGAAATTATTCCTTAGTCTAATAATAAGAAAACAACGGTCCATAGTCTTACTAAGATTTGAGTGGATGCTAAGAATAACAGCAAGAAACTTGTATGACTAATGTTCAGTTCAAATTGTGTATTTGTGATGATAGGGAAAATGTCATGTAAATAATTTCTAGTGGGAACAAGGAACTGTTAAAGTCTGATGCTTAGCTTTAGTATTATAATGGAAGTTAACAGACAAGAAAGAGAATAAATTATAGACAGTTCGGGAACTTACAGACAGTGCTGGGTACAAGTTCAACAGAGCATGATAGTGAAAATACTTTACAGAACTATTTTTTAAAATAACAGAAGAGTATGTGAGAAAGACAACTCCAACTCCACTGAACTAGGCATGTTACATAAATGGATAAGCAGCTCAAAGTCAATAAATGTCTTTACTGATGCTGGTCGTTGTTCTTTAGCCACACAAACACACACACCCTGGCAACCTAAATTGTGTAGATCTATGGTCAAAGACCTTCCAACTATGAGACTAATTCATGATTTTTGTTCTTTAACCATTTAGCTTTCAGATTTCTTTGTCAAATGTATTGCTTATTTATTCACATTGTTTTGAATTAATCACGCATTATCTTGTAGCTTGGAGATTTCAATGGTGTATCTGTATATTTTTTAAATGACATTGTCAGTAGGTGTGAGAGGTTGGATCTGGTCAGTTTTAACAGAAAACAAGTAAAATATTTGGGCTAGATATGGACAGTTTAAATGCTAAAGGGTTAGAACCTTGCTCTACGTTATTCAATATGTTCTTTTCAAAATTCTAGGGTTTAGTTTGAAGACAGTTTGGCTCTTATTTCAAGCAGTTCCAGCAAGCACAGGGAGTCCTTTTTTGCTGATTCATATTTATCGACAGTAAAAAGGACTTCCATCATAGGAAGAAGTGGGAAAAAGTGCTAACATGAACTCACAGGAATCAAGGACCTTACAGATGATATGACAAAGGAATAAGAGTAACAATGTGTTGTAATGCAGACCTGTGAAACTCTTTCACAGTATTAAACATTAGATGATAAAATAAACTGATGGATGATGAGGATGACGACAATAATGATGACAGCATAGGTAGAATAGTTTAAGCAAATTTGAATATCTGTATACAAGTTGTCATTTAGTGTTTTTATGGCTGTCACTCAAAAGTTTCTCTATAGACATACGGTTGTGGTGGTGGTGGTAGTGGAAGACAACAACGGTAACAAGAATAACTCTATTTTCAACCAGACTAATTAATACACTAAGAGCAACATACTGAAATAAAGATATGGATCTATGATCTGAAAATCAATAAATATTCCACTATATTAAGATAAACCACATCTACCATTCTATGTCTACTTACTTTACTATGACTGGTGGAAGCTTTTCAAGGATTTACATTCCTGAATTAATTGCATTATAGAGAATTCCAACTAAGGACATAAAAGACAAAACCTACACATGGAAAAACATAAAAATCAGTATCTGTAGTATACAAGAACAAGTTATTGTGGTTTAGCCTAGGGTTAGAAATGGCCAAACAAACTTATTGGTCAAAGGCATTTAAACTAGGATCATTGCATCATTTCTTTACTTTTCCCAGGCAGATTGTATCAAGGACCACATTATCCAATGTGTCCTTCATTCTTGTAGAACGTGATCTGATATTTGACTGTTATTTCTAATAATAGGTTCAGTGGCATTGTGTTCTTAAAGTGTACAAGCTATTATTTAAATTAATAGGTCATGATTTGAGAGAGATTCAGCTGCTGTTTCTAGCTGGCCAAGAAACCATCTAGAGATTTTCTGTTCATTAAGTTCTGTTGATATGTTCAAATTTAGTCCCAGAAAAAAGAACGAGGTGCCATTTCAGTGAATCCCCACATGACTATCTGGAGCTTCAATTGTGCCCTTATTACAATAATAAAGGGACAAACAACCATCACAACTACTAATCATATCAATTCCTGTGATTTCCAGTACTAATTCAAACAATCCACTATTATTTATTCATTTATTTATTTACTTTTGGGTGCCATCTTGAAACTAGAGTGGTGTTCCTACACGAGAAAATTTCTTTGTTGAGCTTAGTATTCAGTATTTTTAGTCAACCACATGGTTTGGGGTTCAGTCGCAAGCCCCAGCTTGGTTAATAACTTGTCAGTGAATTTGGTTGATGGACAGTGCACAAAGCTCACCATGTGTATGTGGTGGGTTGCTGACACATGTGCATGTATTTGTGTGTGCATCTGCCACATGAAAAAGCATAAGCTACAAGAAATGAAATTTAGTCATTTACCTCCCAACAAATCCTCTTGCACTTTCAAAAATGAGGAATAAGAAATCCCTTAATTAAAAAAAAAGGTAAAAGGTTAGTGACAGGAAAGGCATCTAGCTGTAGAACAATGCCTCAATCATATCTATGCATCTAACCCATGCTAACATGGGAAAACACATGCAAAATGCACATTCTTTAGAATAGCCTGAATTTACAACATTGTTTTTTAACTAAAGACTACCAATGTTCTTAAGCACTGGCCCAAAATCCAAAACCCCAATGAAAAATACCCCTAAAATTTTAACCTTAATCACTTGGAAAAATAAGATCTAAATCTTATGATGATGATGATGATGATGGCAATCATTGTGGTATTGGTGAAAGTAGTAATTATAGTGGTAATGATAACTATTTTGATGTCTACATTGATGATGTTGGAAGTAATTGTGTGTGTGTGTGTGTGTGTGTGTAATGTAGCAATTTAGCAGACTTGGGACATCTGATAGAGCTTGACTTTATTTTTCATCATTTTAGCATCAATAAAATAAGTCCAGTTGAGCACTGGGGTCAATATAATTGACTAACTTCTTCCTCCACAATTCCAGGCCTTGTGCTATAGTAGAAATTATATATACAAAGGGGTGCTGAAAAGTTCCTGGCTTTGGGTAAAAGAAAATACAGAAGGAGGATCAGTTAATTATGATTTTATCCTGAGAAGAAGATTCATCAAGCCAAGCAAAATCACAGTTGTTGCAAATACTGGCATCACACATATTGGCACATAAACACACCCCAGTGTCACACAAATGGCACCTATGCTGGTGGCACATAAAAGCACCCATTACACTTTCAGAGTGGTTGGTGTTAGGAAGGGCATCCAGGTGCAGAAAACCATGCCAAATCAGACTGGAGTCTGGCACAGCCTTCCAGCATGCCAGCCCAGTCAAACTGTCTGACCCATGCCAGCATGGACAACAGACGTAAAATGATGATGATGATGATATTCCCCTCTCAGATTCACACTTATTGCAGCAGTCCTTCAGTTTTTCTGTAAAAGAACTTGGAAGGTTGGGCCTCCAACCAGGCCTTCCATGATACCCTTAAAACCATATATATATGTATATATATATATATATATATATATATATATATATATATGGTTCAAAATCGTACAAAAACCAAGAGAGAGAGACAGGTAAAGGAACAACAAACAAGGAGTATTAGTTTGAGTCTTTGACATTTTGAGTCTATGCTCTTCTGCAGAATGAAATGAGGACAGAAAATAGACAGAGAGAGAAAAAAATATGTCTGGATTTATAGTTGCACATATATATATGTCAAAGGGCGTTATTGAAGAAAAGCTTGTTGCATCAGAAATTTTATTAAGTTTGGATGTTATAACAACAGAAAATTGTCCGAAAGTCTGTAGGGAAATGTTCCTGTGAAACAAGTTGCTGTATACAATTTCTCTAAGTTGTCACACATTTCTAAATAGATCAAGTTATTTTTCAGCCATACTATTTATATTTCCTACCACCTTGTTCAATTTCATTTTGCGACACAATAGTGTGTTACAGACCTCAAATCCCAATAGAATTAAATAAGTGGTGTCATAAAGCCTGTACATCAAAATAATAATAATAATAATGTTTTCACATGTAAACAAACTATCATGAAATCAGCACTTTGCACTAAAGTAGTACTAACACCACTACAACCACTACTACTACTACTACTACTACTACTTGTGACAACCTGAAACTTTCTCTTGAAAGAATCCAACCCTATTCTGTTCATAGGTTAGCAGTTACCTAATGCTAATAGCTAAATAAATTATGGCATAGAATTAAAGTGCTAAGCCCAGAGACAGTAGTAAGGTATTTGGGTAGATTGGAACTCCTGGCTCACAAACTAGTTGTCCAATATCTTCTCCATTTGTGTTTTTGTGTGTGTGTGTGTGAGAGAGAGAGAGAGAGAGAGAGAGAGAGAGAGAGAGAGAGTGAGTGAGTGAGACAGAAAGATAAAGACGGGAAGGGGGTATCTTCAGATAAGAATTTTGCCAAAGTGTGCTAAGAATTACAAAAATCTTGAGACTTTCTCCTAGAAGTTGAAGAAACAGCTTCCAACTAACCAAGCAAACATCATTAAAAGCTGTCAGGCATTTCAAGTGGCTACAGCTTGTGTGAAGGACAGCTAAGTGAAAACCTTCACCAAATATGAAAAAGAGGAAAGCAAGTGAAATCTCTTGGAAAAAAAATATCTCTGATAGAACAGGATTGTCTGAGGACAAATGTTTTCCCTCAATTGTAAGCAGGAGTTTCAGATCTATATGGATCTGACCTCACTTTCTCACACCCTCTCTCTATCTCTCCCAAGATTAAGTAGAAATTAAATATTGATATGATTAATACAGAAGTGGTTGGATAAGAGGCAGGGAAAGGTTCAAGGAGGTGGAGATAAAAGATATATAAAACAAATTTAAATAGTTGGATGCCCCACCCATTCAAATGTCAAAAGGGGAGACAGTAGCACCCAGACACAGTGTGATGTATCAGCTGAAATAGGAGTGGCACCTGAGCATGGCACATCAATAAATGACTGAGAATAATTCAGATAACTACATACAGTGTGCTGAGAGAGAGAGAAAGAGAACAAAGTACAGAGAAGGAATGGGTGAGTCCAGTGATGAGAGATATAGATATTTCTATGGGAATCTTTTAAAGTTAATGAAAGTGTCCCAGAGAAATTGAAACTGAAGAATATCTGAATGAAAGATCAAACAATAAAGATGATAAGACAAAATAAGTAAAAATTTTCTGCATATTGATTGTAAAATTTTCATTTGTAATAAATGTCCTTAATGTTCGAGATTCTGTTGTCATGTCTAGTGAATAGTGAAGAGACATGATAACTGCAGGGTATGATGTCAGACTACTGATATTAACCCTTTTGTTACCACATATATTTTGAGATGTTCTGTGTTTCTTTCAATTAATTTTAGATATAATAAAGAATTTAGTAAAATAAATTAGTTATCATTTAGCTGGTGTTGAGAACATAAACTGTGACTAAGGTTTGGTGGAAGATTTTAATTCAAAACTTATGAAAAGAAGACATTTGTACTACAGAGCGAGAGCCGGTTTCAGCCGAGTTGGTATTAAAAGGGTTAAGGGCAAGGGTAAAAATATTGGTAGATCCAGTGTACTGTTCCCTAGTTAAATACAGTCACTAACCCTCTAAATAAGAGCAACAGTTGACCCTTGATAGTCTACTGCACTTCTAAATAAGGGTAAGATTGTAAACTGGTACTATTTCCAGGTAAGGGCAGCAGTTGAAATCTGGGTATAACAGCAGTGATACACATCCTTCATTAACCCTTTAGCATTCAACTTATTCTTTCAAATGTAATGCTTATTGACTCACATTGTTTTGCATTAATCATGCATCATCTCGTAGCTTTGAGATTTTGATGAGGCAACAGTTAACTCTTTAGAATGACAATGTAGGGTAAGTGTGAGAGACCAGATCTGACCAGTTTGAACATAAAATGGATAGAATATTTTGGCCAGATATTTGCTGGTTTAAATGCTTAAGGGTTAAAACAATGGTGATGAAAAATAACAAGCTTGAATACATTTTCAACTGATGAGTGGATGCAAGACAACTGACAAATCAATTTGTGAATATGCTAACTGCTGCATTTGTAATTTCATCGTCATTAACATATTACTACGGTGTTAACTTAGTAAGTAGGGAGCAGTAATAGTAAAGAAGGATTACTACCAGCACAACTACAAATTTAATCAGTATGAACTTGATCAAGAGTAATGGAACACTTAGAAAGCATTGATTTGAAATTTTGGCACAAGGCCAGCAGTTTTGGGGGAGGGAATATGTTGATTATATTGACCCCAGTGTTCAACTGGTACTTGTATTATCAACCCGAAAGGATGAACGGCAAAGGTGACATCAGCAAAATTTGAACTCAGAACGTAAAGATGGACAACTCTAAGAAAATATTAATACAAGTTTGTCTGCATCTTATTCCCTCTTGTTACATGACACACTGACAGACATCAACAACCATGGACCTCCATACCTTCCTGTCCAACATCCTATATGTTGTGTATATTATGTAAAGTCTAAAGCATTATGATTTTTGTTAGGAAGAATACAGCATTGGTTTCCTAAAGTTTACCCTACTAATTTCTTGCACTCTCAAGTTTACCCTTGAGGTACAAGGACTATTTAACCCTAAGACAAGGGGACTGGGTCACATGACATCAGGGTATGTTCACAAACTGGTAGTCCTGTATGACATGTGCAGAGGCCAGCCCCCCTCCATTCCAGTATGCTTTAACCACAGCACCATCTGATATTGACACATAACTGGGGCTCTTAACAGGTACTGTAACACCAGGTCAGAGCAAACCTGGAAGTAGTGGTGAATAAGGGGGTAATTCCATATTCCCCCAAGCTCCTGAACTCTCAAATTCAAGCCTCACCACCAAATACAGTTTCAAGTCATATCCAAAAATCAGTAAAGCAACTAACAAAATTACTTTACAGTAAGTTTTACCACTTTACATTCTGAGTTCAAATAGTTCCTAAGTTGAGTTTGTCTTTTCTACTACTGGGTCCAATAAAATGAAAGACCAACGCAGCACCAAAACTAATATAGTCCCTTGTTCTTTTCCACAAACATGTGCTTTTGTGCTTATGTTAGAAATCATTACTGCTTCTTCTTCTTATTCACAAGAATCTCGTTCCAACATGGAAATCAGATTTATATTTTCGAAAACATTAACAATAAGCATTTTAAGGCCAATTCTTCCCCCGGCTAAAACAAGAGTTATTCTTGAAGGGCCCCATGACAGTCTTCTATATTTTGTCCTGTCTTCTACATCTCCCTTTGCCCTTATTTTCCTCTTCCATCACCTTGAACCAGGTCTTTTAGTCTTCCTCTATATCCTTCTACATTCATTTCCATCTCTCCTTTCAATCAATCACTTTCAGAAACAAGAAACATCAGGCACCGGACCATTGTAAATCAACTTCGGTTCGGTTCACAAATCTCAAGTTCTAGCAAGGAGTACCATGGGATGTTTTGCAGTGCACTATATCCTATATAACCATACTCATCACAGAGCCTCTTTCTGAGGCAGCAATTTACAATCAGATGCTCTTTCTGATGCTAAACCTTTTAGTCACAACTTATGACAATTCTAAACTGGGATTTTTTTTTACTAGATTCTGTTCCAAACAAGTGTCGGAGCCATTATAGTATAAAAGACTATAAAGAAGGAAAAGAAGGAGCCTACAAATTCAACAGAAAGCTTAAAAGACTGAATATCATAGAGCGAAGGAAAACAAGATGTTTTGGAGATCAGCAGTTTGAGAAAAGAGGCTATTAGAATGAAAGTATTTATGACTAAAAGGAAGTTCAACAGAGAAGCTACACTGATATTTTATCCTAAATATTAAAACTTACACTATTTAGTTAATTGTAATTTCAAAGAGACTTGGTTACATTTTCCTATCCCAACACTCCATCTTAATATGTATATATTCTTTCCACCCACCACACCATTATTTTCTTTCTTTTTAATCCAGTGTTGCCTTTAACACTTAAAATGTCATGATATAATGCTCTAATTGGGTTCAAGCAAATATTTTTTTAAAATTTTAGTCATCACCATCATCATTTAACATCCGTTTTCTATGCTGGCATGGATTGGAAGGTCTGAGAACTGTTGGCAAGCCAGATGACTGTGCCAAACTCCAAAGTCTGTTTTGGTTTAGTTTCTATGGCTGGATGCCCTTCCTGCTTTAAAGGGAGTACTGAGTGCACTTTACAAGGCACCAGCACTAGGGGTTGAAATACATAATTATCAATACCAAATTTGATCTCTATCTCAATCTCTTTACAGTTTCTGTTTGTCCAATTGATAGCATTATACTAAAAAAAAACAATACAATTGTTGATAATTTATAGTTTCCAAACAGATAAAAGTAATTCTCGTAGAAATGTAATTCAAAGAAATATAACCATAATTGAAGTTCTAATAATATCCAGTAGTAAACATATTCTACAGTGATAATTTGGCAGTAAACAATATCAGCACTTATGAATTAAAATTCCAAACCAGTGCACTGCAAAAAATTCCAAACAAACTTACTCTACCAAACATGAGTATGTTATAAAAAAATCTTCACTTTGGCTTTACTTTACAATCAAGTAAGGATCAACTGGTGTAGTACTGTTTGGGGCCATCCATACATACAGACATGTCCATAAAGGACATGCCTGTATGTATGGATGGCCCCAAACAGTACTACACCAGTTGATCCTTACTTGATTGTAAAGTAAACCCAAACATTAGAAGCAAACCCCACTCTCTCTCAGCCATAAGGTCCTTGAGAGTTGATAAAATAAATACCCGTTGAGTACTGGGGTCAATGCAACCAATTTAACCCCTTCCCCTGAAATTGCTGGCCTTGTACCAAATTTTGAAATTAATATATATAAAACGGATTCTGCTTTAACTTCATGAGAGAGATGTGTACTCAGTAAGCTGAAGCAAGTACAATATGTCAAAGTAAGCAATAACTCTATACTAGCAATGCACCCTAGCGTTGCCCAGGTGTTGTGACCTACAGCCACATTGTATTATATATATATATATATATATATATATACACATATATATATATTTATTTATGCACCATTTTCAAGCTTAGCCAGGCTCATGGGCCCGGTTTCTGTGGCATATGTGTTCCCCCCAGCTGGACAGGACGGCAGTCCATCACAGCATTACTCAAGAAACAGGAAGAAAGAGTGAGAGAAAGTTGGGCGAAATAGTACAACATGAGTTGTCACCACCCCCTGCTGGAGCCTCATGGAGTTTTAGGTGTTTTTGCTCAATAAACACACACAATGCCCGGTCTGGGAATCGAAACCGCGATCCTCCGACTGTGAGTCCGCTGCCCTAACCATTGGGCCATTGCACCTCCACACACACACTCAAATTTTAGTCCAAGCGGAAAGTACACACCACACACAATGCACTCCAGCATTGCATCCCGACCAATGAAGGGACACGCACTGTGGGTGGACTCATATGCGTATGTGACCTTACTTTGTCCTCACATAGATACGCGTTGTTCTTGTCTTCACTGAGGTTATCAGGACAAACATTTGTTTTCCATTGCACCACTCATGTTATAGTACATGCTCAACCACTATGAAGAATAGAGAGATTGTAGCAAAATCCTAACAAACTTTGGAGCTTATGGAATGAATAATAGGCATGAATATATATTAATAACGATAAGCAACTTTGCATAAATTGGTTTGAATAAAAAGAAAAGTGTTAAAGGCAAAAAGCTTGAAAGGTTTCAGTCACTGTTTCACATCTTTACCGCTCTTAAACGAATATAGGATCTTACTGTGCTTAATTCTTGAGGTAATTTTATTGAATTTAAACCCGAGTCGTTTGCTACCAAGAAAATCTACATTGACAAATTGTTTGCGATAGTAATGCCAGAAGCAATCACAATTATGTCAGATACAGTTCATTAGTCAATTTTCCATTGAAAAATGGGGCTTTGTGCAAAGAAATGGTATCACAATACTTCAAAGACATTGTTTGATTATGGAATACTGGAGATGTTCGCATTAGCAGTTTAGATGTGGTACAAAGGCCATTACTGACAGAAAACATGCCAATAATTGTTCCAAAAAAAGCATGTTTTTTGGTCATTTTCCATTGACAAATAGGATTTTGTGCATCACTAATACACTCGTAACATTCCTTGTACATTGCTGCATTTTTTGACATGAAAAACATTAGAAGCAAACCCAAATATTGCCCAAGAATGACCTCAAAATTGTGCAACCCAACCTTGTTTTCATGCTTATTTTTTGTAGTAAAAAAGAGCTGTTGTGCAGAAAACATACTTCATTTGATAGCTGAAAGATTACTGAATCTTTTGATACCTCATATTGTCAAAATTGGCAATTCAGTTTTTGAATTCATAAGGAACATATGTACCACACACAAACTCTGTTTTATATATATAGATAAAACCTTGCATGAGGCAGAAGAGACTCTTTAGTCTTGCCACAGACTCTCAGTGCCAGTAGAATAATAAAGTCACTCCAATCTATGCTGTAAAATGATTGGTGATAGGACATCCAGCTATAAAAATACTTGCCAAAACACAAGGTCTAGCAGTTTTCCTCTTAATCTATATGGCAAAAAAAGAGGGGAAAAAACATGATATAGTGTGACTCATCTAATCCTTACAAACATGGGAGGAAAGAATAGATATACAAATGATGATGATGATGATGACAACTGAATATCATCATCATTTAATGTCCATCTTCCATACTGGCATGGGCTGGACAGTTCAACAAGAGCCAACAAGCCAAAGAATGTGCCAAGTTCCAATGGTAGGGTCTATGCTGAGTGCCCTTTCTAATGCCAACCACTTTACAAAATGTACTGGCTGCTTATTTTATAGCACCAACACTAGTGAGGATACCAAATAACTTACAAAACCCCTTCACAGAATGGGGATGTAGTACTGAGGAAATGGCATTGTTTCCAGGTGTTGAAGGGATAAAGCATGATAGAGGGACAGAAGCAGATATCTTGATGTAGATGTGATACATGGGCACCCCAGCAGGAAAGGGAGAAAGGATGGTGGAAATAAAGTATCAGGGCATAATACTTAAGGTACAAAAAGGTGGATAGAGAAACAAAATAGAAGGGGTCATAAAATCTAGGATGGCTGGGTGGACAGGTAAAGGGAATGAAGTGAAGTGTGGGTAGAGTGAAAAAAAACCCAGAAAACTGGAGAGGGGGAAGTCTAAAGGATGCAGTTATGAGACCAAGAAAAAAAAACTTGGTTAGTACACTAAGTCTAAATACATGACTATGAGAGGGAATGTTGGTCAGAGTAGGAGTCAAACAATTTCTTAGAAGCAGAGACCATTATATGCTCAACTAAACAAAGATGAGAAAATAATACAAAACTAAGTGAAATGTTTTTAAAACTTTATAATTCCAGCTATTGCAACATTAAGTAGCAGAGAAATTCATCCAAGAGTAAGTGGTTAATTAACTTAAATTTAAGTTTCCCAGAACTAATTACTGAGTAGGTAAACTGAAGTATGAAGAATTAAGTACCTGATCAAAGATTCGGCAAAACAGTGGATCAGTACAGAAAATTATTTTGTCTCTTCTTTTACTTGTTTCAATCATTAGACAGCAGCCATGCTGGTACCCCCACCTTGAAGAAGTTGTAATCAAATAAATTGACTCTGAAGCTTATTAAATTTTAAGCCTCGTACTTATTTTATCAATCTCTTTTGCTGGGCCACTAATTTACAGGGATGTAAACACACCAACACCGGTTGTCAAGCAGTGGTGAGGAACAAACACAGACATGCATGTGTGCACACACACATACATACACGCAATGGGCTTCTTTCAATTTCCACCCACCAAATTTACTTATAAGCTCACAAGGCTTTAGTAGGCCCAATACTACAGAAGAAACTTGCTCAAGGTTCTACACAGTGGGACTGAACCTGCAACCATGTAACTTGGAAGCAAACATCTTACCACACAGCAGCACCTAGCATGGCATCATCATCATCATCATCAACATCTTCATAATTTAAAATCAATTTTCCCTGCTGGCATGGACTGGATTGTTCAATAGGATTCACTCGCAAGACTTTGGGCAGCCTAGGACTTGCCCAAAGTTCTACATAGTTGAACTGATCTGAAGACTATATAAAGAGAAAGCAGGTTTCCCAACCATAGAGCCATACTTGCATATATGAAGTGAAAACGATATGAAATTTTTTTAAACTGGTCAACAAGCTAATCAAGTTTTGATTATTTCTCACAGTATATTTACTATGTAGTATTTATTTCATCAGCCCCTAAAATATTTCATCAGCTTCTGTAATATTTCATCAGCTTCTGTAATATTTCATCAGCTACAAAGAGGCTAAATCAAACTAGCTATTAATTCCAAACTATTTCTGAATTGACTAGTTTTGTCTGGCATTTGTGATCAAACTATCAACAAGTTACAACTAGACAGATTCTTACTCACTACTTTTTTTGAATTAAAATTTTGGTTCAAAGCTCTGAATAAGTAAATTTATTTTTGTAATTAGTCTCGTTAGCTTTCTTAGACAAGTGAAATCAATGCCATGCTAGGTGCAGCTGTGTGGCAAGATGCTTGCTTCCCAGTTACATGGTTGCAGGTTCAGTCCCACTGTGTAGAACATTGAGCACGTGTCCTCAAAGCTCTGAATTAGTATATTTATTTTTGTAATTAGTCTCGTTAGCTTTCTTAGACAAGTAAGATCAATATCAATGTAGTTAATGTTAAACTTGAACACTGCTTAAGAAAGATGTGGTCAAGAAAGAACTGGGTTGATTCTCTAGCTGCTGGGGAAGATGGTCGCAATCATCATTGTACATCAGCTTTTCCATGTTGACATGGGTTGGACAGGCATCCAAGATCCAAGTTTATTCTGAACACAAAATAATAGAGATGCACAGGGGAATTTGCCAGATTCTACAGTTAATTCTTAATTTAGAGGTAAGATAATTGAATGAATAAGGCACTAGGTTACCTGTTTATTGGACATAGCATTTTGTTATGATTCTAATCAGAACACTTTAATTCTCCATAGCCTCAGTACAGAATCGAGACCAACCATATTCCGTGTGAAAATGTTTATTGCAATATGCTGTTATGGTTCCTATCCTAGGAGGATATCTATTTGATACTCACTTAAGTCCATGAAACTAAGACTAAGCAATGACCTAATTTCTTACCCTAGGACCTAAGAAACCATCTACTATCACATACAGATGTTTAGAATACTTAGCATGTTGACAGGTGTCTACATAAGAACTCTCTCTCTCCGCAAGGTAGATTATATAAGTGTATGTGTGTCTTTGTGTTTGTCCCCACCACCACTTGACAACAGCATTGGTTTCTTTAAGTCCTCAAAGAGACTGACAAAGAGACTTTTAAAGTAATAAGATTGTTTCTTCCTATAGGATTCAGTACATAGTCCTCTAACATAATAACATTTGTGAGTTGGAGTCATTAGGCCAAAACGACTGTACAAAGGTTTATTACATCTAACTGTGGAAAATAGGTAATAGGCTTTTCTAGGAAAGTTATCCACAACAGACTACTGCATTCAATGGCATAAAAGACGCATGAGCATATTAGACACCTATTACCACATTTGTATGTGGTAATAGGTGGACCCAGTGTTTAAAATCCTTTCCAGAGCAATCATACTGACTGGTAATGGCATCCGTGTAACAAATCTTTATGCAAGGCTACAAATAATGCTGTCCAATATCACAAATAATGTCCTTGGACTTGATCAAACAAGGGAGCTTCTATATGATCAGCTAGAAATAGTAGCCAAATAGCACACAGATCAAACCCTACAGTCTTGGGAAAGCAAGGATACATTGGCTAATGTACCCTAGACATCCTATATCTCCAAAAACAATGGGGAAGGGTCATAGATCAGCCCAATAAATGAAAAAGCAACAAGGTGAATGAAAACAAAATTTTAGATTTTAAGGAAAGCATATCGTACTGTGATCTGACAGCAATTGTGGATTATTTTAAATCCCCCACACTAATTTAATATGAAATGGATAAAAGTAGCTTTAAGATTGTGTAACATATGTCATAGTTGATATATTTAATTGAAAGGATACAATAGGTATAGAAGCCGACTGGAAATCAGCTATGGTATATTTAAAATTTAAAGGGCTGACAAAGTCCAACAAATGATGTGGACATTCAGCTCTTTCCTCTGCTGTGACCTTGTTGGTAATAATATCCAATCCTTTGTATGCCTGCAATAGAAAAAGCAACATTTAGAGTTAATACAATAACAATATCAAGAAATGTTGGTTAAACAACTAGAAACTGACATAGAATATAGAATACTGGTACAACATTGATTTTTTGGGAAACAAAGATTCTGAAGCCTTTACAGATTAAAGATTTTTCTGAACCAGAGATAGCCACCTTGGTCAATGCACTCTAAATTAGATATTAAATTTACTTAAATAATTATTCTGAAGGAGTTTTTGTCTTGCAAGTTTTACTTGGTGATCCTGTTGGTGCTGGTACCATGTAAAAAGCACCAGTGTTGGTGTCACATAAAAAACATTGGTGTCGGTTCCATGTAAAAAGCACCGGTGATGGTGCTGTGTAAAAAAAGCACCCAGTACACTCTGTAAAGTGGTTAGCATTAGGAAGGACATTCAGCCACAGAAACCATGCCAAAGCAGACAAGAGTCTAGTGTGGCACTTGGTCTTACCAGCTCCCGTCAAACCATCCAACTCATGCCAGCATGGAAAACAGATGTTAAATGATGATGAATTAAATAATATACAGGCACCTGCACATTAGTATAATTGATACAAGTTAATACTGTATAGGGTACATTCAATGATGTCAATGATGATGTAATATACAAGGTACTATTCTGTTCAAGGTACCAGGAAACTTGTCTGATAGCCACAGGATCCCTGCTTGTAAATTGGTGTGGATTATCACCAGTGTCTGGAAAGTTAGTCTTGTACCTGTATAAGAGTGTTGGTTAGATAAACAGAAACTGACACAGGTTAAATATATTAATAATTAGACTGAGGAAAAACATAAAAAAACCACTGAAAGAAGCTTTTCCTAGCATTGGCAACAATTGACATAACAGAAAAAACTCAGTCTAGCCACAGCATGTCGATGAGAAGAAATATGAGTGTCTAGTGCTGTATTTACAATAACTATGTAAGTGTACAATACTAAGTTCAAACCTTCAAACATCTTTTTATAACAGGTTATCATGATTCATCAATGTTGTCCAAATGGCACACCATAAAAATTGTCTCTTAAATTGAACTTGTAATCACGTTAAATAGTCCTAACTATGAGGATGTACTAAAAGAAAATACAAAGAGGATCAGTTAATTATGATTTTATTCAACATATTCCCCTCTCAGATTCATACTCTTATTGCAGCGGTCCTTCAGTTTTTCTAAGCCCTGTAAAAGAACTTGGAAGGTTAGGCCTCCAACCAGGCCTTTTGTGGTACTCTTAAAACCAGGAACTTTGCAGCACCCCTTTGTATATGCAAACATGTAACACTATATAACAATGATATCATGGACTATGCAGACAGCATGTAGATTATTGTATTTATTAAGAACATAGTTTCTAAGAATTTTATTAAAACAGAGTAATTAGGTAATCCAAATGGTTCAGTAGTTCGTGTATCAGGCTCACCATCATGAGGTAGTGAGTACGATTCCTGGACCAGGCTGTGTGTTGTGTTCTTGAGCAAGACACTTTATTTTCACATTGCTCCAGTCCACTCAGGTGTAGAAAGGAGTTACAACATCACTGGTGCCAAACTGTATTTGCCTTTGCCTTTCTCTTGGATAGCATCAGTGACGCGGAAAGGGGAGGCTGGTATGCATCAGCGACTGCTGGTCTTCCACAAACAACCTTGCTGAGATGTGCCTCAGAGGGGAATTTTCAAGGTGCAATCTGATGGTCATTCCTGACCAAAGGGGATCTTTACCTTTTAGTAGAAATACAAAGTGTCTAAGATATTGATGTTCATTATTATTAATATCTATATCAAAAGCTAATGATAATGTTAGTTAACATTGTTTAGCACTTAGTTAGCCCCACTTGAGCAAACTTATGAGCAATGGCATTCCAGCTGTGACCACTCTGTCTTTTAAGGGGTATCAAGGAAATACATCATTTAATATGTCCTCTATTTAAAATGGTAGGGTGGAATTTAAGGAGAATTTGGTAATTAAAGTGATACTAACTGGTGTCAGTTTTGGTTTTGAGAGGTGTCCAAGAATTAAGTGTTTATATAGGTCCCAATTACCTGTTGTGACCTGATTTCTATGGTTGGATGCCCTTCCTAAAATGAACCACTTCAGAGTGTACTGAGTGCTTTTTATGTGATACCAGCACAAGTGCTTTTTACATGACACCAGCACCCACAAATCCTCAAGAGAAAAACCTCTCGGCTGAGAGAGGAACATAGAGGACATACCTGTATGTATGGATGGCCACAGTTTATTTAAACTGACATGTCTTCTTAAGCACAGCAAACCACCAAAAGTCTCAGACCTTTGTCATCCCTTCTGTGAAGCCCAACATCTGAAGATCCTCTCTCACCACTTCATTCACATATCTTCTTGGAGTCTATCCCTTCCACAGGTTACTTCCACAGTTAGAGATCAGCATTTCTTTACACAGCTGTTCTCATCCATATGCATCACATGACCATACCAGCGCAATCTTCTCTCTTGCGCCTCTTAAACCTAATTTTTCGCTTAAATCATTTACATTCTGCCATACATACACAAGGACATTACTCATCCAGTAGAGCATGCTAGTTTCATTTCTTTCAAGCCTATGAATGTCCTCTATAATAACAGCCCATGTTTCACTGCCATGTAGCATAGCTGTACATACACAGGTATCATACAATCTGCCTTTCACTCTTAGGAAAAGGCCCTTTGTTACCAACAAAGGTAGTAGCACTCTGAACTTTGCCCAGCCTGTTCTTATTCTAGCAACTATGCTTTCAGAACTTCCTCCTCCACTGCTAACTTCATCACATAGGTAACGGTAGCCATCTACTATTTCTAAGGGCACCCCTACATCCTACCGACATTTGAGGAAGTCTATTCTCTATACATTTTTAGTGTTTATTGTACCTGCACATCTGCCACACACAAAGTCTACTTTTTCTATTAACCTTTGCACAATAGCGTTGCACCTCTTATGCATCCATAACTTGCACTGGATACACCATATGGGGTTTCTACCAACACCTTTCCTAGATATTGAACAGGGGCATCTCCGTGCTGGGATTTGAGATTTGTCCTTTTTCCTAACTAAATTAACTCTAAGGCCTTTTGATTTCAGACCTTGCTTCCACACCTGAAATTCCCTCTCAAGTTCAGGTAGTGATTCAGCTATAAGAACAAGGTCATCAGCATAGAGAAGATCCCAAGGGTAGCCAATCTTAAATTTCTCTGTTATGGCTTGGAGGACTATGATGAACAAGAGAGGGCTGAGAACCAATGCTTGGTGTAATCCTACGTACACATTTAATTCCTGACCTTCACCTTACTGATAGCATCACTGTACATGGCTTTTACTGCTCTCATCAACCACCTCATCTATCCTTCGCTTCTGCATTGACCTCCAGATAAGGGAACGGGGTACTCTGTCGAAGGCTTTCTCTAAATCTACAAAAGCCAAGTACAGAGGTTAATTCTTGGCTAAATACTTCTCCTGCAGTTGCCTTACCAGTAAGATAGCATCAGTAGTGCTCCTACCTAGCACAAAACTCAACTGCATCTCATCCAGGTTAACTTGCTTCCTAATTAGTTAAAATTTGACCTTCTCTGTAACTTTCATAAGCTAGCCTAACAATTTGATACCTCAGCTGGGAAGGCAGGAGTAGTATTGAGGAGTGGGTGGCTTTGTGCCAGTTGAGAGACTAAAGGTATAGAAGGATATGGATAGATGTCTTGTAGAAGAGATACATGGATAGCCAAGTTCGAATAGAAGGGAGAGTAAGTTAGAGAATAAGATAAATAGAGCAATAGTGAGAGAGATGGTGGCGAAAATGTCTCAAGACAAGTCCTCAAAGAACATAGGGGGTGGTGAGAATAAATGAGGTGATGCACAGGCTTGGGTAGGGTGGGTGGAGTGGCATATAGGAGATGGGCAGGGGTTATGGTGGACATGTGATGACATTGAAGGTGAGAGAAAATAAGGATGTTGTTAATAATGGAGAATAACAGAGGCAAGAAGGTACAGAAAAGTGGTGATTGGTGTAGACAGGAGATAATGGAAGGGGGGGGACAAAGAAAGCAGGGGGGATGTAGTATGTGTTAGATGAAGTGTGGAAGGAAAAGGTAGACAGGTCAGAGGGAATGGAGGTGAGGGTGGAGCAGAGCTCCGTTATGGACAAGCATTACCAAGATGACCTCCTTGGTGGGTGAGTCTTCTAAAGTACAGCACAAAGTGCCAGATATCTTGGCCCTTCATCATCTCCTTCATAAGGCTCTGCATCCTAAGATCAACCTTCAATACTTCATCCCATGTCTTCCTGGGTTTCCTTCTTCCACAACTTCCATCCACTTTAAGTGATCGGCACTTCTTTATGAAACTGTCAACATCCATACACATCACAATCAAACCAGCACAATGTTCTCTCATGCACACTGTATTTAATTCCTCTAATGCCTAGCTTTTCTCTCAGTACACTTACACTGTCACCTGTGTACACTAACACTGCACATTCAGCAGAGCAGGCTAGCTGCATTCTTCTCTCATCTTTGTATGTTCTTTGCATGCAAAGCCCATGTCTTACTACCATGTAGCGTTGCAGTTTGTACACAGGCATCATACAAACTTCTTTTCACTTGGGGAGAGAGACTTTTGGTTGCCAACAGAGGTAAAAGATCTCTGAATTTTCTCCATCCTATTATTATTCAACTGCATTCTCCATACATTCTCCATACATCCTCCTCCACTAACATGGCCTGTTCAGCTTTCACAAACCATTTGTCTACTCCTAACTTCCTCAAAGCCCACCATATCACACAGTAGAGTACTCAAAGGCTTTCTCCAAGTCAACAAATACCAAGGACAATGGTTTATTCTTAACCAAATACTTCTCCTGCAGTTATCTGAATATAAAGATAGCAATAGTGCTTCTCCTTGGCACAAAGCAACACAGCATTTCATCTAATCAATTAGGCTACTCAAACATTATTGTTAAAGCCATTTGTTTGTATTTCTCAAAGTGGCACATACCTGCTTGTTTCAGGTAGTTTGGATGCTAAAAATTAGTTCTCATTCCTTCTTTCACAATTCAACAGTTAAGTGATAAGAAGGGCATCCTGTCAATTTAAAGTGTTACAGAAATGAATGGATTAAACCACTAACAAGAAGAGAACTGGCCATTAGTTTAGGCCTTGTTAATAACTTTACTTATAATACTTTCAGATAAAGCACCAATATTCTACTCTACTGCTTCACCTGGTTGAAAATAAATGCCACACCCACTTAATGGTCGAGTGATTAACGGGGTGGGGAGGTGCATTCACAGCAGGTGTGAAACACTTTCTGCAACAATTGCACTTTGGTGAGCGAAATATAGTAGGTCATTTAGATGTTTTGTTTTTTGCTTAACTGATTTCCACTGCACTTTCGGCTTTATCTAAGAGAATATTAGACGCACATACATAATGCTCATTCATAAAGATAAAGCATTAAAATTAAACTTGTAAAATTATACGCACATGTAGATTTGTTTGTGTATATATATAATCAACCAATCATAAATATAGACTTTATATATGATAAATATTTATAAACACATTCAAAATACACGCACATACATAATACATATACACATACATATATGCAGGTGTAAGAACAGCTATGTGTATGAATGCATGTGTTGCACGCATAATCTATAAGACGGGGAAAATGTGCAACACTCAACATTTCAATTTTCACTAGATATAAGGAAAACATCGAAAATTTCAAACATTATACATTATTATTACATTTTAATAGTAAAGAAAAATAACGAAACGAAGACGATTATATATTAACCTTTCAGCTTCCGTTTTTTACCTTCTCAAGACGAAAAAAAGGTGTCTACCTATTGTAAAGTACATTCATTACACAACATTATATTTTCTACAGAAATGGTTCATGTTTCAAATTCCCCCTACACATTCATATATGTACTATTCATTTCCACTGTTGTTAACTTTCGATTAAATATATATATATATATATGTATGTATATATATATATATATATATATGTATGTATATATATATAATGGTACATATACAGATAATGGTAAACGTGGACCAGAATCGATGTAAATGACATAATCTTCTAATAATTTAAACACTGTTCTACGAAAAGAAAAACAACAGAAATTTAGAAAATTTTCGTAAACAAAGATAAAAATTTTAAGATTTTCTAGAACGGAAAATAGGTCCTTACTCTTTAAAATGAAAACAAAAGTCCTGATAAAAAGTGAGCGAAGGAAGATAGCAAAATAGAAAATGCTTGGTAGCACGTGGAGTAAAAGCTTCGCTAATCGATAGAAGAAAACAGGCCATGAGAGTCATTAGAATGGAAACAACTTACCTGCATGGAATCAGCATTTATTATTTCGCCAGAAAATACTTTAGCAAGTTCAATTGCGAGTTTAGATTTACCAGTTCCAGTGGCACCTAATACTACAACTACAGGAAACCGACTACGTAGTGCAGCCATGTTTTTGCATGTAACTATGGGAGACAAATGCTGTAATAAAATTACTTTGCCTAAAGAGTTTCCTATAATTCAGGTTTCTTGCATTTTTTTGATGCTGTATTTTTGTTTTTCTTTTTAATATTTAGTAATTTTGTCTTCTATGCGTCATCTACACACATACACAAATATTTGCTAAGCCTGTAGGGCGGGGCAGTGCCCATGGTCTTTACAGGTTCTCTGAGACAAATGCCATTAATATTCCACTGAAACAAAACGGCGAGCTGACAGAATCGCTAGCACGCCGGTCGAAATGCTTACCGGCATTTCGTCTGTCTTTACGTTCTGAGTTCAAATTCTGCTGAGGTCGGTTTTGCCTTTCATCCTTTCGTAGTTCATAAAATAAGTACCAGATGAGTACTGGAGTTGATGTAATCGACTTAGCCCTCGCCCAGAACTTGCTGGCCTTGTGCCAAAATTTGAAACGAATATTCCACTGAAACTGTTGCAAGAAATAACTATGCAGGAAATTCCAGAGAGTTGGTGTTTGTGAAGGCGCGTGGCTCAGTGGTTAGAGCGTCGAGGATGTGAGCTCGAATCCCTGACCGAGCTGCGTGTTGTGTTCTTGAGCAAGACGCTTTATTTCACGTTGCTCCAGTTCACTCAGCTGTAGAAATGAGTTGCAACGTCACAGGTGCCAAACTGTATCGGTGGTTGCCTTTCCCTTGGATAACACTGGTGGCGTGGAGAGGAGAGGCCGGTATGCATGGGCGACTGCTGGTCTTCCATAAACAACCTTGCCCGGACTTGTGCCTGGGAGGGTAACTTTCTAGGTGCAATCCCAGCCGTTCAAGAATTTGGACCTGGAGATCTCCATTTCCAGCAACTTCGAGGGCCACCTCCCAGTGGTGTCGGGCGTCAACGAAGAGCCCTCGACTACAGCAAGACGACCAAAGTTTTTTTTTTTCCAAGGTCTGTGGTCTCCCGCCCCTAAGCCCCAGACCATCACCTAATCACCCTTACCAGTCTTGTTGCTTAACAATAACAACAAGGAGCAATCCCATGGTCTGTGTCGTGACCGAAGAGGGGGTCTCAGGTGTTTTGACAAAGATGGGCTGGCCGTTGTGGTTTGTACGGGGCCTGAGAGAATCCAGCCAGTTGATCAAGGTAATAGCTAACTTCAAAACCTATTACCGTTGAAGAACTTTTAAAAGAACATAAAAGCAATTGATGAAACAACTAAACCTACAGATAGAGACTTCTAGAAAAAGTTCAACGTTATGGATGATGTTTGTCTATTAAAGATTTGATGTTGTTGGAACAAGACCAGTAGCATCGGCAAGAAAAGGATATAGCAGCTACTCCTATTCCATTTAGGTGGCGTTTTCTTTCTTGCACACTAGATCTAATGTCTCGTATAGCTTAAGGGCTCGCACTTCTAGAAGGTCAGCAAGGTTCTGTCAACAGTGATCCTAATCGCGAATGTATTATAAAAACTACAAGGGGAATTCAAAATGAGCTCAGAAGTACATGAATGGAGCACACCGTAAAAGTCAGAATAGTTATTGTGCAACAGATAGGTGGGTGGATATCTCTAAATATGTGGAGACTGTGAATAGACGTATCAGGCAGAGATGTATTCCGAAGCAAGAGAAACTACTCAAGTAAATACATGAATGGATACTATAAAACAGGCAAGTATTAAAACATTCAATGCCAAGTTTCAGAAAGCAATCATTATGAGAAATGCCATTGATAATATTATTGTTTATGAAAGTGTTGCATGTAATAGTGTTAAAATTGTTATAAATCTGTATATCAAGGTAGGTAAGATCATTTAAAAAAATGATGGAATTAATAGACATTGTGATTTTATTGAACCAAATCTGTTAGAAACAGTTGTAGTGGGATATAGACTGGTAATGGAGAATAAATATCACCGGATCACCATTTAGTAAAGAGTATTATGGATCATCAACGAAGAAACGATTAGATTCATTTCTCGGACTTGTTAATTTCTACGAAAGATTAACAAATTATCGCCGCTTGCATCACTTCGTAAACATGATGTTTCTATTTTCATGAGAAGTCCAACAACAAAGTTTGGGCATATAAAACTGATGTTAATGCCAAAGTCAGTGGTAAGCATATATGATGCTACGAAAGGAGTTACTTTAACTGATGCAATTGAAAATGCTATGATCAGGAATATTTTCGCAAGGAAGCCATCCTCTACTATAATTGCCACGAGCATGAACCACTACTTGAACGAGTTACTCAAATATTGAAAGGAAAGCCTAGGTAATGGTGTAGTATACTCGAAAAGTACGGCATTCTCTACTTGGCAAAAATTTTAATTCATCTCAGGTTATAGGCCACTAGAATTTATTTGGGTGGGTGGGTGGGGGAATTGTGGTTTACTGAGAGTAATATTTATTTGTATTTTAAGATGGGTTTCACAAATGACAGCATTTGATTAACAGATATCTAATTTAATACTAGGCGGCGAGCTGGCAGAGACGTTGGGCGAAATTCTTAATCCATTTGTCTGTCCTTGTTTGTCTCCTTTGTGTTTAGCCCTTTGTGGGTAGTAAAGAAATAGGATATCGACTCATTACTCGTTTTTCTAAAATGCACCATAAATGTTCCATAATATTGAGGTCTGGGGACTGTGGTGACCAGATAAGATGTTCAACTTCACTAGAATGTTCCGTGTACCACTCAGTAACAAATTTAGCTATGTGAATTGGTGCATTATCATCCTGAAAGATTGCATTTCCCTCCGGAAACAGTTCCGCATCTATAGGATGAATTTGATCAGATAAAATGCTTAAATAGTCTTGACTATTAATTCTACCATGAAGGGAAACCATTAGTCTGGCGGATTTCCAAGATATAGCCGCGCCCCTCCCCCGCTCCAGATCATCACTGATCCTCCTCCATGTTTAACAGTTGGAAAAAGGTAGTCTGGGTCAAATGCTTCTTTTGGCTGTCTCGCCACGTATACTCGGCCGGTGGTCGGAAATAAGGTAAATGATGACTCGTCTGAGAATATAGCATTCTTCCACTGCTCTAGGGATCAATTCTGTAGGTTTTTACTGCACTCTAAACGGTTTGCAACGTTTGTTTTTGAAAGCAGTAGATTTCTGATTGCAACCTCCCCTGAAATCCGGTTTTGTGCCGCTCCCGGCGAACAGTTTTTGTGGAAACTGGGTTCTCGATGTGGTCATTAAGCTCTGCAGTAATTTTGGGAGCTGTACTTTTGTGATCCTTTCTAACAATTTGCGTAAGAGTCCGATGGTCTCTATCTGAAAGTTTCGGCTTTCTTCCGGAGTTTTGTTTCGACAAGGAAGATGTTCCCTCTTTCTCAGAGGCTGTCATTACTGGCTACACCATGTGAAGCATATTTGTAGAAAATTTCATTAAAAAATATCTATTTTACTGAAAGTTATGAGGAAACAGAATCGTGGGGGAAGGGGCACACATGAGTAGATTTGCCAAACTCCGCCAATTGGTTTCCCTTGTTGCATAATTATTTTTAGTTAATATTTCGTCCGCCGCTACATTCTGAGTTCAAATTCCGCCGAGGTCGACTTTGTCGTTCATCCTTTCGGGGTCGATAAATTAAGTACTAGCTGCGTACTGGGTCGATCTAATCGACTGGCCTACCTCCCTAAAAAATTTGGGCCTTGTGCCTAGAGTATAAAAAATTATTTTTAGTTAGATTTTGCTGCTTGCATTGGATATACACTGGTGAAAATAAATTTAAGACCGATGATAAAAGTTCTATTTCTTACAAAATATTTTGTTACTAACACTATACAAATTATTTTTATCTTTTACAACATATGCAGAATTTATTTCTCTTTCGAATGATGCAGACAATAACTATTTTTATAGAACTTGAAGAATTCTAATGCAAAATTAATATAGTTATTGTCTGCATCATTCGAAAGAGAAATAAATTCTGCATAAGGTGTAAAAGATAGAAATAATTTGTATGGTGTTAGTAACAAAATATTTTGTAAGAAATAGAACTTTTATCATCGGTCTTAAATTTATTTTCGCCAGTGTGTTAACACTAAGGCGGTAAGCTGGCAAAATCGTCACGCATTGGACAGTAAATATGCTTGGCGGTATTTCTTAGAGATCACTACGTTCTCAATTCAAATCATGCAGAGGTTAACTTTGCCTTCCATCCTTTCGGGATAGATAAAATAAAGTACTTAGTTAAGTACTGGAGTCAATGTAATAAAATAACTGACCTTGTGCCAAAATTTGAAACAAATATGTTAACTCTAACTTAACTACAGTTCTTATAAAACAAAGTGAGGACGCTCTAGGGGCCAGGTACTCGCGACTGACGACGAGCCAAGTAGCTCGAAACTGAGTCAGTCTCACGATCCTGTTGTCTTCTAGAGGATGGTAGGAGTTCGCACTACCTGCTAGCAATATATATTGTATATAAAGGGTGCGGCGACGCACCGAAAACCATCTGGCGGAGGATCTGTCTGGGGTTAAACAAGTAGTAACATGGAACAGCCACTTTGACGTGGCGAATGACTTTACTTGAGAGTGAAGACAGATTTATTTATTTGTTCTCTTTTTTTTTTCTGTCCCCTTTAAGAAAATAATTTAATTCCTTATTTCTTTACTTATTGACATGCTTTAATGTCTTTTAAAATACCTTTTTGATATAAGGTCATTTTTTTAGCAATGCCTAGTGGGCGGCATTCTTGGACAGGAAACTGCTGGCTTGAAGGTTGAGTAGATATTTGGTATGCAGGTCTTGGAATGTATTCCTTTCACTTACCCTTTCCGTATGAGTCTGTGTGTTCATGTAGGCATGTGTCTGTGGTGTGTGTATGACTCTGTGTGTGTGTGTGAGAGAGAGAGAGGGGGAGGAAAAAGAAAGAAAGAGGAAGAGAAGCTTGTTCTGAACATTTAGCTTTTGTGTTTGTTGTTGATTTTATCTTTAATTCCCCTTATCTTAATTCCTCTTACTATCAATACCAATTCCCCACTATGCTATGTACTTTGTTGTCGCTGTTGTTGCTTAGAACCCCGTGGTTAAATCTGATCGTGCAGAACCAAGATGATGAAAGGCGGCGAGCTGGCAGAAACATTAGCACGTCGGGCGAAATGCGTTGCCGTATTTCGTCTGCCGTTACGTTCTGAGTTCAAATTCCGCCGAGGTCGACTTTGCTTTTCATCCTTTCAGGGTCGATAAATTAAGTACCAGTAACGCACTGGGGTCGATATAATCGACTTAATCCGTTTGTCTGTCCTTGTTAGTCCTCTCTGTGTTTCGCCCCTTGTGTGTAGTAAAGAAATAGAAATAGGTATTTCGTCTGCCGTTACGTTCTGAGTTCAAATTCCGCCGAGGTCGACTTTGCCTTTCATCCTTTCTGGGGTCGATAAATTAAGTACCAGTTACGCACTGGGTCGATGTAATCGACTTACTCCTTTTGTCTGTTCTTGTTTAGCCACTTGTGGGTAATAAAGAAATAAGATGATGAAAGACATTCCAGTCACGACCATCTCACAAGAACAACATTCTCTAATCCTGTGGTTTCCAACGTGAGGGCTAAAACCTAAATTTGGACGCAGTCTAATTCTCAAAAAAAATGGTCAAAACGAAGTCTGTTTTGAAATTTCTTTTTATCTTTAAAAAAATTTTTTACCTTCTATTTCTGTCATTGGATTGCGGTCAAGCTGAGACAGTGCCTTGAAAGGTTAAGTCGAACAAATTGACCCCAGAACTTAAGCCTGGCATTTGCATATTCTTCCTTTTGCCGAACCGTAATTTTACGAGGACGTCAACAAGACAAAACCGGTTGTCAAGCAGTGTGGGTAGACAGACAGACACACACACACACACACACACACACACACACACATATGATGGACTTTCACATACTTTCCGTGGACTAAATCCACTCACAAGGTATTGATCGACCCAAAGAGCTATATCAGAAGAAACTTACCTAAGGTGCTGTGCAGTGGGACTGAACCCGAAATCACGTGGCTGCAAAACGAGCTTCTTTATCACATAGCCATGCCTGCACCCACATAGTTCCTTTATTGGATCACTGCTCACCATGTATTTATATCTCAAAGTAAGTTTATAATATCTGTTTAAAATATACATCTAATTTTAACATATTGGCATTGTATAACTATTTATAGTTGTGCGCACACATACGTATGCTATTTTGTATATCAATGTTTCAGCCAACACTGTACGTATAGAAGCATTTCATCTATGTAGACAATAACTTTATGAACAGAAGAATTTCAAGTTTGTACAGGGACATCATCAGAAAGGTGCTGTCTTAACTATCCACAGAGAAACACTGCTTACAAACCTATTATTACTAAGAACTTGTGTAAATTAGATAGAACGATTCGCATATTAAAGCAAATTCTTGGTATCATGTTTGATTAATAAGTTAATGGTGCGTAAGGCGGCGAGCTGGCAGAATCGTTAGCACGCCGGGTGAAATGCTTAGCGGTATTTCGTCTGCCGCTACGTTCCGAGTTCAAATTCCGCCGAGGTCGACTTTGCCTTTCATCCTTTCGGGGTCGATTAAATAAGTACCAGTTACTCACTGGGGTTGATATAATCGACTCAATCCGTTTGTCTGTCCTTGTTTGTCCCTTCTGTGTGTAGCCCCTTGTGGGCAGTAAAGAAATAAGAAACGTTAGCACGCCGGGCGTCTGTTACTGAAGATTTCTTGTTGGAGTGTGTTCGTGAGTTTCTATTAATTGTTATATTTCTTGTTGTGCCTATTGTTGGACTTATTGTTGAAAAAGTTATAGTATAGTTTTCTTTCGAACCCTATGTGCTTGATGGCGACGGTCCTGGCAAACAGGGAAGATAGTATTAACCTCCTGCAGGCTACCGTCACAGAAAATACTTACTGGACAGGTCAGACGCTTAACATCATATTACAGGCTGACCAAAAAGTTTAGCACAGCTCCCAGAAATCGTGGAAGTAGGGGAGGAAGTTCTAAAAACTTATGCTGAGGGGCAAAAGCCCCGATGTTTCGAGTGTGGCCAACTGGGTCACATTAAAAAATTCTGTAAAGAAGGTGTAGAAGAATCAGACTTATATACATATATACGACGGGCGTCTTTCAGTTTCCGTCTATCAAATTCACTCACAAGGCTTTGGTTGGCCAGAGGCTATAGTAGAAGACACTTGCCCAAGGTGCCACACAGTGGGACTGAATCCGGAACCATGTGGTTAGTAAGCAAGCTACTTACTACACAGCCACTCCTGCGCCTACATACATACATACATACATACATATACATACATATGCATCCATATATATACATATATACTGACTTTAAAAGAACAGTATTTTACTCCACCTTTGGTAATCGGGTACTATTTTCCCACCTTGTTTTGCACCTATGGGCTTACTTGTGTGTACACACATATATGTGATGGTTTGGCTTTGCGGTGAGAATTAACAGAGCGGGTTGTCCACGACTTACATACGTACAGGCGGACAGACTCAACTTCGAGCCACGCCATTGCTTGATTGTTCTCTTAAACATGAGCAATGCAGATGTAGCTTTCTAGATCTGTTTGGGACGTACACTCTTTTGAACAGGTATAACAACGACGGGCGCCTCTTGCAGCAAGTGTTCAGAGAGTCACTACCTATGTTGACCCGCCTTCAATCCATCATGGACTTTTCTTTTCTTGTGTATGAATCATGGCTGCGGTAAGCCATAGCATGCTGCTCATTATAGAGATATCAACAAATTAAGCGAAAATTGTGCTTGCAGCTTTTTAAAGGTCCTTGCTCAAGGCCAATCCAACTCCCAGAACGATGTATGCATTAGTCCAAAACAAAAGTGTAGTCTATATCATTAGAAGCAAACAAAGTCGCAGGTGTTATGTCAGAGTTCTTTTTCATAGAGAGATGGCTAAACAAAGACTTTGTCAGCTTTTGCTTTTCGACCTGCAGACTGCACAATAATAACTGGCAAGTCTACCTTCGTAGGGTTTTACATGCATATATATATATATATATATTTAGTATTTCAAGACATTTTTATGTGATATTGCTAAATATATCTGTTAAAATGAGATGTCAGTGTTAATTTCATTTTTGCGTAATCTAGACGACAGTTTATTCACTATACCCTGAGTGGCTGTGTGGTAATTAGGTTGCTTACCAACCACATGGTTCCGGGTTCATTCCCACTGCGTGGCAACTTGGGCAAGTATCTTCTAGTATAGCCTCGGACCGACCAAAACATTGTGAGTGGATTTAGTAGACGGAAACTGAAAGAAGCCCGTCGTATATATATATATATGTGTGTGTGTGTGTGTGTTTGTGTGTCTGTGTTTGTACCCCCAGCATCGCTTGACAACCAATGGTGGTGTGTTTACGTCCCCGTATCTTAGCGGTTCGGCAAAAGAGACCGATAGAATAAGTACTAGGCTTACAAAGAATAAGTCCTGGGGTCGATTTGCTCGACTAAAGGCGGTACTCCAGCATGGTCACAGTCAAATGACTGAAACAAGTAAAAGATTAAAAGAGAAAGTATATATATAGGTGCGTGCGCGTGTGTGTGTGTGCGTGTGCGTGTGTGTGTGTGTGTGTGTGTGTGTGTGTGTGTTGTGTGTGTGTGTGTGTGTACATAACTACTACGTCGATGTTGTCTAAAACCAACGGAAGACACCTGTTCCCGAGGCTTGAAACCACTTTTTCTCAAACAGACAAGAAATCCCAAAAAATAAAGCCAAGAAAACATGCATACGTGCATATGTACGTACTACGTACGTGCGTACTTACATGTGCACGCGCCTACATATGTACGGGCGTGCACACAAATAGATTTTCCTTTCTTGATAACTTTTTATCTAGTCGGTAAATCGTATTACTAAGTGTACGAGCCTTGGCCTGTTTATTTTTCGATGGCACAATCTTGGTGTTAATATCTCAGGATATACTTATGCGCGCGCGCGCGGATGTTCTACAAACAGGATTCGATAAAATAAGTACCAGGCTTTAAATAGAAAAAAAACATATCAAAACAAAATAAACAGATGTAACATCTTGAAGATTGTCCCCCCCCCGCACTTCGTAGCAGGCCATTCACCGAAGCTAATAAAAGAATGTGTGTGTGTGTGTATGTGTGTGTGTGTGTGCGTGCGCGCGCGTGTGTGCGTGTGTGTGTGTGTGTGTGTGTGTGTGTGTGTGCGTACGTGCGTGCTATTATCTAATTCTAAAAGGCTGGCAGAAACGTTAGCACTCCGGGCCAAATGCTTAGTGGTATTTCGTCTGCCGTTACGTTCTGAGTTCAAATTCCGCCGAGGTCGACTTTACCTTTCATCCTTTCGGAGTCGATTAAATAAGTACCAGTTACGCACTGGGGTCGATATAGTCAACTTAATCCGTTTGTCTGTCCTTGTTTGTCCTCTCTGTCCTTAGCCCCTTGTGGGTAGTGAAGAAATAGGTATTTCGTCTGCCGTTACGTTGTGAGTTCAAATTCCGCCGAGGTCGACTTTGCCTTTCATCTTTTCGGGGTCGATAAATTAAGTACCAGTTACGCACTGGGGTCGATGTAATCGACTTAATCCCTTTGTCTGTCCTTGTTTGACCCCTCTTTGTTTAGCCCCTTCTGGGCAATAAAGGAATAAGAAACGTTAGCACTCCAAGCCAAATGCTTAGCGGCGTTTCGTCTGCCGATACGTTCTGAGTTCAAATTCTGCCGAGGTCGACTTTGCCTTTCATCCTTTCGGGGTCGATAAATTAAGAACCAGTTACGCACTGGCGTCGATGTAATCGACTTAATTCGTTTGTCTGTCCTTGTTTATCCCTTCTGTGTTTAGCCCCTTGTGGGTAGTAAAGAAATAGCATTTCATACATCTGAGTTCAAATTCCACCAATGTCGACTTCGCCAGTCGTGGTCGGTGAATTTAGTACCAGTCAAACTCTGGGGTCAATATAATCGATTAGCCCCTCCCCCTCTTCACAACATTTCAAGTCGTGTGCCTACAGTAGAAAGGATTATTGAGTGTTATAATTTCTAGTTTTGATGCCAATGAAGAAAGAGCCGGTTTCAAACCTAGACTCAAAGCCCCTTCATTTCAACATCAGCAGTGTATTTGATATTTCTTTATTGTCCACAAGGGGCTTAACATAGAGGGGACAAACAAGGACAGACAAAGGGATTAAGTCAATTACATCGACCCCAGTGCGTTACTGGTGCTTAATTTATCGACCTCGAAATGATGAAAGGCAACGTCGATCTCGGCGGAATTTGAACTCAGAACGTAGCGACAGACGAAATACCGCTAAGCATTTCGCCCGTCGTGCTAACGTTTCTGCCAGCTCGCCTACATCAGCAGTGTATTTGTGCGCGTGTGTGTATATGTGTAAGTAATTGAAGTCAGATCTGTATATTTTGTTTTTATGTATGTTTGGGCGCAGGCATGGCCGTGTAGTAAGTCGCTTGCTTCCCAACCACATGGTTCTGGCTGACACTTTGGGCAAGTGTCTTCAATTATAGCCTCGGGTCGACCAAATCCTTGTGAGCGATTTTGGTTGACGGAAACTGGAAAAAGCCCGTCGTATGCGTGTGTGTGTTTGTGTGTGTGTGTTTGTGTGTGTGTGCATGTGTGTGTGTGTGTGCATGTGTGTGTGTGTGTGTGTGTGTGTGTGTGTGTGTGCATGTGTGTGTGTGTGTGTGTGTGTGTCTTTCGCCACCGCTTAACAACTGACGTTGATGTGTTTACGTCCAGTGACTTAGCGGTTCGGTAAAACTGACCGAATAAGTTCCAATCTTTAAAAAAATACTGGGTTCGAGTCATTCGACTATAAATTCTTCAAGGCAGTGCACCAGCATGGCCGCAGTCAAATGACTGAAACAAGTATGAGATAGAAGATATACATATAGTTGCATCTGTAGACATGTGTTCTTATATACTCTTTTACTTGTTTCGGGCATTTGACTGCGGCCATGCTTGGGCACCGCCTATAGTCGAGCAAATCGACCCCAGGACTTATTCTTTGTAAGCCTAGTACTTATTCTATCGGTCACTTTTGCCGGACCGCTAAGTTACGGGGACGTAAACACACCAGCATCGGTTGTCAAGCGATGTTGAGGGGACAAGCACAGACACACAAACTCATACACACACACACACACACACACACACACACACACACACACACACATAATACATATACACATACATATATACATATACATATACATATATAGTTTCCGTCTACCAAATTCACTCACAAGGCTTTGGTCGGCCCGATGCTATAGTAGAAGACACTTGCCCAAGGTGCCACGCAGTGGGACTGAACCCGGAACGATGTGTTTGGTAAGCAAGCTACTTAGCACACAGTCCCTCCTACGCCTATATGTTAAACTTTTGGAAAGTTTTACATATTCTGACAGTTCCATTGATAGCTTGTACTTGTCAGCTTCTAATTAGCCCTTTAATTTGCCGCCACACCTTATACAGCAGACTCAAAACTACTGATCCCATAAAAGCGTCGCCCGGGAGGGACCACCCTACCTGCCAGCTTCACTACTATACGTGCGCTCGCGCGTGTGTATGCATATATAGATATATCTCTAAGTATGCATAAAATTGTAAGCAGTCTTTCACCAATGTTCATTTCAAAATACGTATAGCCCATACAGACACAACAGAATATGCTTCAAAACACGAACTCACATAAAGAATCTCGTAAACCAAAGCCAAAAACGAAATATACTCTTTACTCTTTTACTCTTTTACTTGTTTCAGTCATTTGACTGCGGCCATGCTGGAGCACCGCCTTTAGTCGAGCAAATCGACCCCAGGACTTATTCTTTGTAAGCCCAGTACTTATTCTATCGGTCTCTCTTTTGCCGAACCGCTAAGTGACGGGGACGTAAACACACCAGCATCGGTTGTCAAGCAATGCTAGGGGGACAAACACAGACACACAAACATATACACACACACTTATAATATATATATATACATATATACGACGGGCTTCTTTCAGTTTCCGTCTACCAAATCCACTCAAAAGGCATTGGTCGTCCCGAGGCTATAGCAGAAGACACTTGCCCAAGATGCCACGCAGTGGGACTGAACCCGGAACCATGTGGTTGGTTAGGAAGCTACTTACCACACAGCCACTCCTGCGCCTACAGCTCATATTTTTTTTTTTTTTTTCAATTTCTCCGTAAGTTTTTGTGTATGATTTTATGTATGCATATTACCAAAACAGCAAATAAAAGTTGATGGAATAATGAAATCATTTATCATCAATCCTGAAGCAACGTGTAATTCAAATGCTGAAGTGACGATTAACAAAATCCTGGGACTAAAGCCTAAAACGGTTACCTAGTCATAATTAAAAGTTCCATCATCTCAGATGGTTCAAGTGACAATAAACACATCCTAGTTTGTTTTTTGTTTTTTTATGCTGGCCCATCATATAAAAATGAAAACAAAATGACTTATTTTTCATTCCAACGCGACACTCCTGGACAACGTCTAATATGTGTTTTCATTGCAAAAGTAATGACTATTCGAACTCATCAATGAACGATGGTTGATTATTCTGTATGTTCTTTGTTTTATAGGCAAAATATGTTTAAAACCGTTGGATTTTCCCATTTGCCATTTTTAGGTGCTTCTAATACAAGGTGAGTAGTTTTGTCCTTATCAACCTCTCTAAAACAACTGTCTAAACAGCTAAAAATAAAATTAAAAAAAACTCTGCCACCACCAACATCTCCCATATCATCACAATAACCACTACTAACACAGTTACCACTACACAACCACCAATACAACCACTGTTACCATCACAACTACTACCATCACATGCAGGCCTGCCACCATCCTGACCTCCATCACCACCACAAACACCAACACCATTAACACTATCACCACCACCGCCACTACTACTACTACTACACTACTACTACTACTACCACCACCACCACTACCGCCACAGCCACTACTACTACTACCACCACCACCACTACCGCCACAGCCACTACTACTACTACCACCACCACTACCGCCACACCCACTACTACTACTACTACTACTACAACTACTACAACTACTACTACCACCACCATCACCATCACCACCACTGCTGTTACTACTACTACTACTACTACTACTACTACTACTACTACTACTACCTTTATTTACATGGCATCAAAGATATATCTTTACTTCAATATCATTTATTAATATCTCTATCTAATATGAAACGGCAGAAGTTCTGATCGGCGCCGACTCAGCAGGATAAAAGCGTTGTCTTGGACAATAACATATCTGTTTTAAACGTGTGTGTGTGTGTGTGTGTGCGCGCGCACGTGTGTGTGCATGTGTGTGTGCGTGTGCGTCTGTATGTGTGTGTGTGAGCGATTGAGTGCACGCACGCATGCACACCCTCTTTGTTATACACTAATATAATCGGACTAGTAACCCTGTCTTGGTTGTTACAGAAATAAAACCCCTGATGAGGACTTTAGACTGAACTAATTGGTGTAAAATAATATCTTTTTATTTCAAAAATTCATACAGTGTGATATATATATATATAATATATATATATATACACAAACACACACACATATATATATATATATATATATATATATATATATATATATATATAATATATATATATATATATATATATATATATATATATATATAGGGATTCAGATGAATATGGTACTTAAGTCAAAGGCATCAGAATTTTGTATGGTATTATCCATATAAATCAAATGGGGTGATTATAATCAAAATAAGCAACAAGTATATCCGAGGTAGAGTAGTACAATTGTTTCATACTAATCTACCTCGGATATACTTGTTGCTTATTTTGGTTATATATATATATATATATAGATATATATATATATATATAGATAGATAGAGAGAGAGAGAGAGAGAGAGAGATACATATATACATCATACATACATACATACATGCATACATATATATAGAGAGACAGTGAGAATATATGAAAATGGAATTCAAGAGATTCTTTATTATCCACTACGATCGTTTCGACCCATCGTGCGCCGATGACATGAGGTAGCCGAATACTGCGAACGAACCTTACGCGGCATATTACGAGGTGTATACCTGAATATATATATATATGCCCGACGTACTATTTCTGCCAGCTCGCCGCCTTCATTAATAATGCCACCAACAAACGTATGGTATACAAATTAGCCTATTTAATAAAGCTAAGTTTGTGTTTGATTTAAATATACCTATTTCCTGTAATTCTCTAGTGGTCAGAGAAGTGAGGGCATAACTGAAAAAATGCCTTATGTAATTCCTATTAAGATAATAAAAAATAAAGAACTAAAAGAACCCGTTATGTAAGCTACATTTAATAAAATGAAAATATAGTCGGAACGAACTTCATCAGAACTAAATTATTTCACGACAAAAAATTACGCCATCAAACGACAATTATTGAACATAAGAGGAAGCAACTGTAAAAATATAAAATATGTAAAACATACCGGAAGTGAAACCTGCAATAAATACATATACCTACATATAGAAACACATACACATGTATATATGTGTATATGTGCATACTGCCAAGTTATAATATGGAGATTCACTCTTGCAGCGACATGCTGGCATGCACACCTACACGAATAACTAGTTGATGAGTAAATTCTAATGAAACGACATTCTTGAAAACCGGCGAGAAATGTTTAAAAATAAAATCAGAGGAAAATGAAACTATAAAAATATGTGTAACGTTTTAGACATTTAACCTGTAGTAAGTATTAGTAACCTGTAGTAAGTATTAGTAACTTGTAGTAAGTACTAATACTTATACCACGTATTTACATACCACCATGTATATACGTACAGGTAATAGGTATAAGAATATACATCTGCATATATGATAACATACACGCATGCACAGACATATATATATATATATATATATATATATATATATATATATATAATATATATATATAATATATATATATGCGTATGCAGATACGTACCCACGTGTTTACCTAATTGGTGTTACCGAAATGTCAATGTAAGAATCTCGCTTCTGAAGTAGAAATTGGTTCTTTCTCCGTCGGTGAGAAATTCTTATGATAAACCTTAAGAGCATACACACTCCTCCATATCTATCTATCTATCTATCTATCTATCTGTCTGTCTGTCTGTCTGTCTGTCTGTCTGTCTGTCTGTCTGTCTGTCTGTCTGTCCGTCCGTCCGTCCGTCCGTCCGTCCGTCTGTCTGTCTGTCTGTCTCGAAAGATTCAAAAAAAGATGGGTGAATGTTGCAAAGATGGACGTGCTAGTAACGAAACCATTTTGAGCATGATCCTGTAGATCGTAAAAAAGAAAGAAAGAGAGCAGAGACCGAGGCTAGGCGAATGGCACCGCGAGTGTCGCGTTGCTCTCAAGCAACTCTGCCGTCCGGAATCGAACTTGTGCGACTCCATCACAACAAAGGCATTCTATAGAGGATTAGTGGAGGGGAGGTGCGACGACGAACTCGGGCAGAGTCTGGGCGTCGACGAGGAACACCTGACCCGCCTGTTCAGGACAACTTTCGGGCCGGGACCTATGAACAATCACCAAGATCCCTGGCCTGGCAGTGCTATCGAGAAGCATTACCTGTTCGGGATAAGCTCTACAGACACGGTTCCAGACATACTGGACCGACTTGCCCGAGATGCGGTCAGAGCGACGAAACCGTTTTGCACGCACTCGTGCAATGTCCAACCATTTCCGACCTGTGGGCTTATGCCGAACGGCTGCTGTCACGTGTGGGACGAATCCGCCTATCGGCCGAGTCTATCGTGAGAATTGCTCCGCCCCCTTCCCTCAACCGGGAAGGCAAGGCAGTTTTCATCGTACTGGTGGCCATGGTGAAAGAATGTGTGTGGTGGACTCGAGCGAAAGGATTAGAGACAAACACTTACCTCTCTGGCCATTGCTCATCAACTTTTTCAAGTACCACTTGAAAAGGAAGGTGAGAATGGAGAGGGAAGTTTTGTCTCGCGAAAGATTCAAAAAAAGATGGGTGAATGTTGCAAAGATGGTGCGTGCTAGTAACGAAACCATTTTGAGCATGATCCTGTAGATCGTAAAAAAGAAAGAGAGCATTTTCGATCTCATGTGGTTATTTCCTCCCTGACTGGGGTTCCCGTGGTCTTTTCTGTAGGCTTTTCTTCCCACGGATGAACCCAATCTTGTTATATCAATGTTTACATCATTATTTCTGTGATACACGATTTCCTTTTTTTCCTTTTTTTCCTCCTCTCGATCCCTTTTGATCGCAATCTTACATTTTTTATTTTTTTCCACCCTCGAAAATGAAAAGCTCTGCATTTGTATTTGTCCCCTCTGTATTCAGCCCTGTGTGGCTAATAAAAAAAAGTTATCTATCTATCTATCTATCTATCTATCTATCTATCTATCTATCTATCTGCCTACCTACCTATCTATCTATCTATCTATCTATCTATCTATCTATCTATCTATCTATCTATCTATCTATCTATCTATCTATCTATCTATCTATCTATCTATCTCTCTCTCTCTCTCTCTCTATAATATATATATATATATATATATATACATACATACATACATCATACATACATACATATACATGCATACATGCAGGCATACATGCATGCATGCACGCATACATACATACATACATACATACATACATACATATGTATGCATGTAGGTATAAAAAATCTTTAGGAAAGGCTGTGTGATAAGTAGCTTGCTCACCAACTACATGGTTCCGGGTTCAGTCCCACTGCGTAGCACCTTGGGCAAGTGTCTTCTACTATAGCTTTGGGCCGACCAAAGCCTTGTGAGTGGATTTGGTAGACGGAAACTGAAAGAAGCCAGTCGTATATATGTATATGTATATATATGTGTGTGTGTGTGTATTTGTGTGTCTGTGTTTGTTCCCCCAACACCACTTGACAACCGATGCTGGTGTGTTTACGTCCCCGTAACTTAGCAGTTTGGCAAAAGAGACCGATAGAATAAGTACTAGGCTTACGAAGAATAAGTCCTGGGGTCGATTTGCTCAACTAAAGACGGTGCTCCAGTATGGCCGCAGTCAAATGACTCAAACAAGTAAAAGAGTATCCTCCAATGCGATGTTGAGCACTCATTCGCATTGTTCGACATTTACGTATGTGTGTGTGTGTATACATACACACTCAATTCTCTTTTTGCACGGTTTTGAAATAGCACAGTCCAACAAAAAGAACCGATTATTTTTTTTGTACTATTTTTTTTTAACTCAGTTTAAACATCTGTCCTTGTGTGACCACTGAATTTATTGCAAGTGGCAAGTAAATGGTTAAGTTACATCAACCAATTTTAATTTACAAAACGCCGAAACTCTATATAACATGATTAAGTAACAATTTAGCGAAGTAAAATACGATCCAATCTATTTTTTTTCCATATAGTGATCCTACACTTTGCGGTTAGGGCGGGACCTATTCACTGTACATACCTCTGGTTGCATGTAACCGCTCGATCAGACGCCACGCGGTGGCAGTCGTTAGCATCGGGTCTAATACGAAAGACATGTCGCGTGTTTCATTCTCTGCTGTATTTTTTTATTTGCGATCATGATAGTGATAACCTACCCCAAAATGTCGACTGATACATCTAAGAAAAATAAAAGAGCATCAATTTCTTTGGAGACCAAGATCAATATTTTGGATCGTCTTCGTAAGGATGAAAGTGCAGCGTCCTTGGGTAGAGCTTTCTGTCTGATCGAAGCTACAATGAACGATCAAAAAGAGTGATGCTGCCATTAGAAGATCTGTAGCTTCTGGAACAAACTTATCTGCGAAGTCGTCGTCATATACAAGAGACATAATTCAAGAAAAAATGGAGAAAACTTTAATAATATGGATAGAAGAAATCAAAAAAAAAAAAGGATACCTGTATATGGTAAAACCATAAAACAGATGACATTACGATTTTACGTGAAGATTTTACGTCATCAAGTGCATTACATCTGTCTAGTGATAAAAAGGAGAATGAATTTGCTGCAAGAACGAGATGGCTTACAAAATTCCTCGAAAGACACGCACTACATAATATAAAAATGAGAGGTGAAATTTCATCGGCAGAAAGGACTGCTGCTGAAAAATTTCTTGCAGAACTAGTCAAAATAATTAAAGAAGGCGGTTACATTTCAGACTTAATTTTGAACGCAGATGAAACTGGTCTCTTTTGGGGGAAAATGCCAAATAGAACGTATACAGCAAAATCAGAAAAAAGTGCCAATGGTTTTAAGGCAGCTAAAGACTGTGTAACTTTCTTGTTATGTAGCAGCGCTTCAGGAGATTGTTTGTTAAAACCATTATTAATTAATCGATCAGTTCGTCCGCATGCAATGAAAGGCGTAGACTTAAGTAAAATACCTGTTCATTTGAGAGCCAATAAAATATCATGGATGACAGCAGAAATATTTACTGAATGGATTAACAACTGCTTCGTTCCGAAAGTAAGAAGATATATGGAAGATAAAGGTCTTGAGTTTAAAGTCCTATTACTTATACACAATGCACCCAGTCATCTTGATTTGGAACACCTGAATGCAAAAGTCACCTAATACAACATCGCTAATTCAACCGCTTGATCAGGGTATAATTTCAAAATTCAAATCATATTATATCCAGCGAACATTTGAATATATTATAGATGAAGTAGAAAAAGATGGTACATTTTCAATTATTCAAGCATGGAAAAAATTTACTACAATTAATGGTATTATATATGCTGCCATGGCTTTATCCAAATTAAAGCCGTCCACCCTAAATGCATGCCGGAGATCACTTTGGCCAGAATGTGTAAAGCCTAAAATCTCGTTTCTAATATAAATACGAATGAATTACATTCTGATATCATCACTTTGTCACATCAGATTGACTGAGAAGGTTTTGAAGAATTAACAATTGAAGACATTGCAGAATTAATAATCGACGAAGCTCCTAATGAAGAACAAATTGTAGAGAGTATTTCAGAGAATGTATGTGTCTTCATCATCACTACTATAAACTATCTGCAAATGTAATTCTAGAAGGCCTCCAAATAGCCAATAAACTTGGAAATCATTTTCTTACAAATGATAACAATATTGAACGAGCTGTACAGTTCCAATGTGATTTGAAAATGATTATGGGACGTTATGAAGAATCATATAAAGAACAAACAAAAATAAAATCACAGTATCTGTTAACTGAATTCGTATTCAAAACCAGTGAAACAAAAGAAACACAAGATGTTAATTTTATTCAAGATACATATGAAGATATATTGCCATTAAATATTTCCATTGACGAGAGTGATTTTGCATCACCGAAGAACAACAGAAAGCAGGCACGTTTACTGTCTAGTACTGGAGTAGCCGTGTGGTCAGTAGCTTGCTTACCAACCACATGGTTCCGGGTTCATTCCCACTGCATGGCACCTTGGGTAAGTGTCTTTTACTATAGCCTCGGGCCGACCAAAGCCTTGTGAGTGGATTTGGTTGACAAAAACTGAAAGAAGCCCGTCGTATATATGTGTGTATATATATATATATATATATATGTATGTATGTATGTATATATGTATGTATGTATGTATATATGTATGTATGTATGTATGTATGTATGTATGTATGTATGTATGTGTGTGTATGTTTGTGTCTGTGTTTGTCCCCCAGCATCGCTTGACAACCGATGGTGGTGTGTTTATGTCCCCGTAACTTAGCGGTTCGGCAAAAGACCGCCGATAGAATAAGTACTAGGCTTCCAAAGAATAAGTCCTGGGGTCGATTTGCTCGACTAAAAGCGATGCCCCAGCATGGCCGCAGTCAAATGACTAATACAAGTAAAAGTAAAGTAATAATAAAGAAGTACATGGGATATTTATCCACTTTATACAGCACAACTAACTAGCGCTCTAATAGAGCTTCAGGAATATAAAATTAAGAAAGAGAGAAACAAATTTCAAAGGTCAATATTCATCTCCATTCAATACATTTCAAATTGTCGGAATTCTCCACAATATACATAGATACATTCACATATATAAGATATGGTAAGAATTCATAGGAATTTATTAACATATAAATATATGAAGATTTATAAATATGTAAAAATTCATCGTTTGACAACCGATGCTGGTGTGTTTACGTCCCCGTAACTTAGCGGTTCGGCAAAAAAGACCGACAGAATAAGTAGTAGGCTTACAAAGAATAAGTCCTGGGGTCGATTTACTCGACTAAAGGCGGTGCTCCAGCATGGCCACAGTCAAATGACTGAAACAAGTAAAAGAGTATATAAACATAAATATAAATACATAGAAGTACTTGCGAAGCTGAATGTCCGTATTAGAATCGATGAGGATGGTAGATGAGAAAGTTAGTATAAAATGATTTAAGAGGAATCCTGAATAAGTGCAAAGTCTGACGGCCGTTTCGGGAAGATATGGGAAACGATGGAAGCACTCCGTCGGTTACGACGACGGGGGTTCCGGTTGATCCGATCAACGGAACAGCCTGCTCGTGAAATTAATGTGTAAGTGGCTGAGCACTCCACAGACACGTGTACCCTTAACGTAGTTCTCAGGGAGATTCAGCGTGACACAGAGAGTGACAAGGCCAGCCCTTTGAAATACAGGTACAACAGAAACAGGAAGTAAGAGTGAGAGAAAGTTGTGGTGAAAGAGTACAGCAGGGATCACCACCATCCCTGCCGGAGCCTCGTGGAGCTTTAGGTGTTTTCGCTCAATAAACACTCACAACGCCCGGTCTGGGAATCGAAACCGCGATCCTACGACTGCGAGTCCGCTGCCCTAACCACTGGGCCATTGCGCCTCCGTCGGGAAGACATAGGTTGGTATGGGCGAGCTAACTCCAACCATAGCAATTATCAATACTTCTCTCATCAGAGTTAAAAGATGCAAAGAGTTGTAAAAATTTTAAGGGACATGAAAGATTTGAGAATTTTTAACAAACGAATGTTTTGTCGGACCATACTGTTCATGCGAATGATATATTTAGAATTAAACTTAGATTTTTATATATTTATGAGATTTTATATATTTATGAATCTTCGTATATTTATATATTTATAAATTTTTATGAATTTTTACCATATCTTACATATGTGAATGTATCAAATTCCTACAATTTGAAATGGTGTGAATGAATATGAATATAGACCTTTGAAATTTGTTTTTCTCCTTAATCATGTGTGTGTGTGTGTGTGTGTGTGTACATATACATATATAAAATTCAATTTATTTGTATATGAAAATTATCATATTGGATGAAACCTATCTCTAATTTTCTTACATACACTGTATATATTTTTACACGGTTTTATTTTGCACTGTAGTCTCTAGAACGTATCCCCCGTGCGAAAAGAGAATTGAGTGTGTATATATATATATATATATATATATAATATATATATATATATATATATATATATACATCATGTATCTGTATATATGTGTATATATATGTGTGTGTGTATTAGTGTTTATCCCCCATCACCACTTGTCAACCAATGTTGGTTTGTTTATGTAACTTAGCAATTCAGCAAATGAAATCAATATAGTAAGTACTACATTTAAAAAAAAAGTACTGTGATTTGTTTGACTAAGCCCTTCAAGGTGGTGCCCCACCATAGCCTCTGCCCAATGATTGAAACAAGTCAAAAAGTAATGGGAGGGGGGAAGATGGATCTTTTAGATAATTTAGTTCTAAGTACATTTTGTCTGCATAAAAGGTGGTATGGTATATCTGGATGGATGGAATATTTTTGAACATAAGGAGACAAAAAATGAATTTAGCACATCTTTTTTATTAGTTACAATTGTTTTGGCACCATTCCGTTTCTAACGCCATTGCACATAAAAGATTTCATGTTAAAAAATATTTGCGGATGATTACATTAGAGTAGCACGTCACCAGACTGGTATCAAGCGACCCTCTCCTATACTGTGAAAGAGTAAGTTGATTCGACTCGTTCTAAAAATCCAATCACTAAGTGAGAAGCGAGGCCACATAGAAGTAATGGTGATTACATTCTCGCTAACAGATTTGATACCGAAACTTTTGAAATGTTAAATAAATAGCAATAAAACAGTTGAAGCTCTACATTTTTCTGATACAATCTCTCCATATATATTTTTTCTCAAGTTGTCTGTTTTTATCGTTTGATCTCTTGGTCAATTATTATTATTATTATTTTATGTTTGACTTTTGCTTTACATTTGTACAAGTTGGCTCCAAGTCTCACCCAGAGACCTCAAGAGACAAGTTGGAAGTTCATGTTGGCATTATGCCTAGGGTGCCATATATTTGGTTTTGTACATAGTGTTGTTCTAGAGAATGTTTAAGAAACCATAAGAAAGAGTATTCGAGCGGTAGAGGCAGTGCTGTTTTCTGCAAGTGCTGCACCCTTATTGCAGCCCCTATTTGTTCCATGTACTTCCCAAGATTTTTACTCAATGTTCCTAGGGCTTCGATAATTATTGGTACTACTACTACTACTACTACTACTACTACTACTACTACTATTACTATTATTAATATTATTATTATTATTATTATTATTATTATTATTATTATATACGACGGACTTATTTCAATTTTCGTCTGCCAGACCCACACACATGGTTTTGGTGGGGCCGGGGCTATAGAATAAGATATTGCCGATGTGGAACTCAGTGGAACTGAACCCGGAACTATGTGGTTTGGAAGCAAACTTCTTACCACGCAAAGAAAGTATAAATGTCTGGTTCTTTTGTTTCTCCACCCCCACACACTTTGGGTTCATCCCTTAATGCAGCCTCGCCGTTCGTCTTTGACTTACTTTCAAAGTCATAATTTCGGACTTCTCGGTTTGAACGGCAGTTTTTTCTAGCGGTGTCATATGAAATTGTCACCCATAATTATGACCCTAGTATCATCTGTTTTAGGTTAGGGTTAGGGTTAGTTAGAGTTAGTTAGGTTAGGGTTAGGGTTAGGGTTGGGGGGGGGGGGTATCTTTTTTTCTTCAGAAATGTAAATAAACCCAATCTGTTTCTTAAACAAGGGACATACTCATACGGCACAGAATGTTTTCACCTTAATAGACGTTGAAATTGCAGAAATTGAAGAAGAAAAAAAACAACAAATATCTTACAAGTCATAGAATTTTCTCAATAAAGCGAAGAGAAAAAGATGTTTTATAAACACATTCTACCAGTTTACGAAGTTTAAAAGTGTTTAGTTACGTGGAAATTATTTTAAAAACTGTCGGTCAAACCGAAAAGATCCATAATTTCTTCCTTTTTTACGTTTTTTACGCATCAAGGACTCTTTGTTTTCTTCATAATCTTTTCTTTTCTGTATAAATAATACGATAACTGAAATGAAGTATCGTTAGATCTGCAAATACCGCTTCTGCTCCGTTTGAAATTTGAATTTTAAGATTCAGAAATATCAGTTGCTTTTTATTAATATGTAGAAAAAGGCTTCGGCGGGACATTTTTAAAATGAAGGAATAAATCAGTTTCTGTTATTAGATCTTTCTTCAGTTTTTACATAATGTTTGAAATAATTCATAATAATGGTCCCAGGTTTAGTGAGACTGAACCCGGAACCTTGGTAAGCAAACTACTTACCATACAGCTACTCCTGCGCCTACTGGTATACATGCACATATATACTTATATATACGTACACACACGCACGCACACACTCACACAAACACACATACACACACATATATATATATATACACACACATGGCCTTGCTATTTGCTTTTGAGCCAAATTAACTAACTAACTAACTAACACATACATCTATACGTCTATATAAATTCATATACAAGATCTTTTACATACAGAGATGTATATGTATGTGTGTATCCATATATGCATACTTACGCCTCTAATTTCTGATGAAAATATACACGTGTGTGTGTGTGTGTGTGTGTGTGTGTGTGTGTGTGTATGTGTAAATACTGTATTTTGTTTGTGTATTCTATTGTCAATCTTGAAAAGATAAAAGAAAAAAAAAAGAATAAACAAAGCATAAGAGAAAGACAAAAATACAGAGAGAGAGAGAGAGAAGGACAGAGAGAAAGAAAGAGAGAGACAGAGACAGAGACAGAGACAGAGGTGACTAATTTTGTTGTTTGTTAGTTACTCCTTGGACAGCCATCGAGGTATCTGCATGATTTATGCAAGTAGATTTCGGGTATTATAACCAGAAGTTTTTAATGAACCCCCCGTTACTAAATATCATTATCTAAGAGAAATATGTCTAGGTCATAATTATCAAGTTTATTTATTCCTAATCAGATTATGTTATGATGAAATAAAACAAAGATCTTATTTTTAGTTTTGTGTCGTTGGTGTTTGTTTGTCTTGTAGTTTCTATAACTCTCTCTCACACCCTCACGTCCGCCACACGCCTTTTATCTTTCTATTATCATCTCAAACTCTTCTTTTGATCTTACGAGAACTACCATATCGACTGTTCATCATCATCATCATCATCATCATAACCATCATCATCACCATTACTGTCGTCGTCGTCGACGTAGATAGGATGGGTGATTGGCTGGATCGTTACAGCATCATATGAAATGCCTTATCATCACATACATCTTCGACTATTCACGTTCTGAATTCAAATTCTACCAAGGGCAGCTTTGTCTTTAATCTTGTCTTGGTGGGTCGATAAAATAAAGTACTAACTAGTCAACTATTGTGGAGAATTACAATCGACATGTTCCTTTCCCACGAAATTTCTGGCCTTGTAAGTATGTAAGACGTGATCAATACTATTGTTATCACATATGACGGCGAGCTGGCAGAACCGTTAGCACGCCAGGCGAAATGCTTAGCGGTATTTCGTCTGCCGCTATGTCAAATTCTGCCGAGGTCGACTTTGCCTTTCATCCTTTCGGGGTCAATAAGATAAGTACCAGTTGAGTACTGGGCTGATGTAACTGACTTACCCCTCCCCAAATTTCAGGCCTTGTGGTTATAGCAGATAGAATTATTAATGTTAATAGTATTATCACATATGACGGCGAGCTGGCAGAACCGTTAGTACGCCAGGTAAAATGTGCTTAGCGGCATTTCGTCAGTTTTCGTGTCCGGAGTTCAAATTCCGACGAGGTCGACTTGCCTTTCATCTTCTCGGGTCGACTAAATAAGTTCCATTTGAAATTGACTTACCCTCTCCTCCAAAATTGCCGGCCTTGTATCAAATTTTGAAACCAATACTATCATTTTCACCCATCATACTTTTATTGCCATCATCATCATTATCAACATCATCTTCATCAATATAAGCAGATTGTAAACGTTGGTGCATAAAAGATAAAATGGTATGTGGGCTGGAGCAACGAGCATGGATTTGCAAATATTTATGAATACGCAAGACCATAGAATCATTCCGGAGTTGTGTTACATTGTGTGTGCAGAAACAAACATAATAAAACAACAAATATCTTACAAATTATAGAATTTTCTCAATAAAACCAAGAAAAAAAGATGTTTTATAAACACATTCTACCAGTATACTAAGTTTACAAGTGTTGAGTTACGTGGAAATTATTTTAAAAAACTGCTGTTCAAACCGAAAAGATCTCTTCTTTATTTTTCATGATTCCTAAACCGTAACAAGCCATGTGATGCTGTTGATGCCGTAATTATTCACGTGCAAACATGCATAGATACAAATATACACACTTGCTTAAAGAGCAAACTTACATAGACATATACATGCGCACATAAAGACAGCTGGAGTGGGCACTTGATATTAGCGTTCAGAATGATTCTATATTTGTGGGTTTCCTCGATTGATCCTAGAGTAATGTCTTCTTAGATCAGGAAGATTGCATCATCATCATCATCATGACGATGACGATGATGACAACGACGACGACGGCGGCAATGATGATGACGAAAAATATTTCTCAATCTTGCCACTCTCGTAGATCAGTCGAGGTGCTTGTCAAGTTGGAGATGTTTATTCCGCCATTGTCTGTGAAGATATCGTAGTTTATTTTTTAACAATTGTCTTTGTTATCTTGGAAATGAAGACATCAAACAAACTGAAAATACTGTCGACACACTACAGCAGTATCAGCAGCATCAACAGCAGCAGCAGCAGCAGCAGTAACAATAACAACAATAGCAACAACAACAATTATCCGGCTCAAATTATGTTTACTTATTGTTGTCACTTAATTCATTTAC
>NC_043006.1:54098679-54123679 GCF_006345805.1 Octopus sinensis | reverse complement strand
TATTGTGAGCATATTGCTTAAACGGTTGGTGTGTATCTCTTCAAGATGTCTGAATTTTTTTTTTATCCTGCAGCCTGTCGCTAACTTCGGTGCAGCTGGTCACTGAATATCTAACAGGAAAGTAAGTGTCAGGTACACACTGCATTCAACAGGTCCGAGCCGTCTCACTTATCAATCACGCAATTCAAGACAAAATGAGCGAGTGTTTTCTATATAGCCTTAATTCACCCCAAGTATTTTGAGTGAAACTGGATAAGCAGAAACTGCACAATTTCATCAGATGAACTGTACTTGTTTGTGGCTGGTAGACTTAACGCATAGATCAGTTTAACAGTCCCATATGGCCATTGAGTGCCTTTTGGTAAGTCCACACTGTTGCATGAATTCTGACTTGCTTTCCCGTGAGATAATAACTCAGGAGTTGCCCTTTATTACTCTCTTTCCACTCATCATTGTCATAGGCCATGCAACAGAGGGTATTGGCGCTGACCTCCCTCCTCAAACAGGAAAAGTTCTTGCGAAAACATTAGCGCTGAACTGTATTGGTAGTTGTTCCTTTTTCCGTGTACTAATTCACAACGTGTTCTCGGCCTATTGTTTTATCCTGTGGCACTAAGAAATTTATGAGAATAAGTTGACCTCTTGATCTTTCTCAAGGCATTCATCGGTCAAAGCTAATTAGAGAGGAGAAAGTCTTTGCTTTCGCCTGACTTAATTTGCTTTCGAACAATATAAATAAGTGAAGCCAAATAGCTCTCTCTCTCTCTCTCTCTTTGGATCGACCCGTCTCTGGTCAAAGGGCAACTTTCTCAGTATGCTGATCAAAGCGCAAAAGTAAATTTATCACCCTGTCTACTTATCTAGACTTTATTACTCTGTCTTTCTTTAGGAATCACAGAGATGAAGCTGGCATACACAATGGACTATGGAACTAAAGACAATTTATTTACGGTAACAATAAACCAGCTGTGTACTCAGAAACTACCGAAGAAATTGTATTTTTTATATTGTAATGACTCTTTTACTCTTTTAGTTGTTTCAGTCATTTGACTGCGGCCATGCTGGAGCACCATTAAATGATCATACTAATAATTCATTAATATTGTTCTTTATTATTCATTTATCTGATGCAACATATCGCAATATATGCTTCTTACACTTATATGTTTATGTTGCCAGGGAACCTTTTTGAGTCTCTACATCACAGACGTTACTGAATAAATTACATTTGTCCAACATTATTTGCTTCTTGCCACCATCCTCTTCATAAACTCTTGTCACCATCCTCTTCATAAACTCTTGTCACTGAAACACCAGTACCTAATTGGAAGTTAGATACTGGTACTACCAATTCCAGTTTCTTGCTTATAAATCGATTCGGTTTTTGATTATTACCGTCTCTAGATGTAATGATGTAAAATACAAGTTTGAAAAATGCCTAATTACTAAAAATATAAACAAAAAATTGCCGGATATTGTTGCATATTGTAAGTATTGTCAATGCGTATTGTGCTATCGTGCTGATATAAGTATTACTGCACCCAGTAATAAAATTTGTCAAGTCAAAAAGTCGTGTTATCCTTATCAATAAACACCTGACAGAACTAATTTATACAGCTCCGGAAACATATAACCCGGATTTTCACTGAATCGCAATTAAAATAGAAGCTTACAAGCTATCTCTCTATGCAATTTAATATATTTCTTTACTACCCACAAGGGGACAGACAAAGACAGACAAAGGGATTAAGTCGATTACATGGACCCCAGTGCGTAACTGGTACATAATTTATCGACCCCGAAAGGATGAAAGGCAAAGTCGACCTCGGCGGAATTTGAACCTAGAACGTAACGGCAGACGAAATACAACTACGCATTTCGCCCGGCGTGCTAACGTTTCTGCCAACTCACCGCCTTAATGCAATTTAATAGCGGATTGCATAATCTGATAATTGTCGCATTATAATGTTTGTTCTAGAAATACGATAAAACTGTATTTTTGTATTGTTGTAGTGAAAATGGTACTCCCTTCCCACGTGACAAAGTAGCCACTATAAAGTCAGACAGTTAGTCGTTGTAGGAAGTCAAAAGTAGTAGAGTCGTTGTACCAGTTCTCTGCTGGAGTCAATTACATGATATATACAAGTTCGAGTTTGCATCAAGGTAGATTTTTTCAAGGTCATTGTCTTGCGGTCTATCAGCGATAGCACGATAGACGAGTCAAAGATAATAAGGTGCGGAATACCGCCGCAACATAATAGTGGCGACAAGAATATTATAGCCCCGACAATAACATACAAGTGGACAATGACCCACATTACAACAGTGGCGACGAGGATATTGTTGCGGCACAAGCAGCCAGCGCCATATTGGATGAGATCTCGCGGCAGCCATTGCCATCTCCGAGACTGGAGCGAGACCTCACCTGCATCCATTTAGCCATGCGCGAGATTACAACGAGGCTCGTGATGGAAACGATATAGACAGAAAACCGATTCAGACCTGTCTCTTCTTCGGCGCCATTACACAGCAGCACTGGCTGAACACCAACACTGGCAGAGATTTTCTGCCTGTCTATCTCCAGAGGCAATGCACCCACTCTATCGGAACTTAAGATGGTAGCTGAGAGCAGCACACTTCACCTTTCTTGTAAATAAACCAGTTGCAAATAGCAGTTGTACTTGAAGTCTTTTCTCTTCGCCTGCCGAAACCCTGAACTACATAAAGAATAAGATGAATGATGGAAGGAGATGATATTCCTCCTATATCATAAACCTTGCCTTCCATTATTAAAAATGGTGACCCCTGACGTAGAAAAGGTTTTTTTTTCGAAAGCCACAAGTTGTCATCGCATTATAAAATGGCTTAGCCGAATCACGGAGTGACAGTTTTCACTCGCTTTCGACTGGTAAACACACCAATGGCTCCAATTCCCGCCGTCCATCAACTTCTAGCAAGACGACCATCACCTTCAAGTTATCGTTCCTGCCGCCATATTTGAATTGCCTCACATGGAAATAGAATTTTACTGGTCGCGCGCCACTTTCTGGCGACCTTTTTAACTGACAAATAGAGAGAAAAAAAAAGATATTTATTAAGTACAAGTACACACACATCATTACAGTGTTTTTCTTTTCGCATTTTTTTTTGTGTTGAAAGAAAACAAAATAGAGAAAAAAAATGTTTAGCGACGAAATTTTTTTCTTGTCTGTGCATTTAGTACACAATTCTATAAATTTTGCTCGGAAAATTTTTTTTCTCGCACACACACTATTATTTCCAACAACACATTTTGTTGGTTTTTTGTCCATTTCTTTTCTCCTATGACAGAAGACAAAACAAAAAAAAAGAGTTTTCCTAATCTCCCTTTGTATACTGGTGACGTCTCACTTTGGTTCGCTCAGTTGGAGGCATATTTTGCAACACATAATGTACCCCCGTTGCGACAATTGAATCTTCTCTTCTGTAGTATTCCTGCACCACTCGCTCCTTCAGTCAGGGATCTCATAACTGATCCTCGTCCGGATGCGACGTACGAGGGGGTCAAATCTGAGGTTCTCCGCCGAAACACGAAATCTGCGGAGTCTAAATTTAAACAACTTATGCAAGATGAAGAGTTAGGTGACAAGACGCCGACTCAATTTTTACGGCATCTCCGTGAGTTCAGTGACACGACTGGGGACAACTCGCTTTTACGGAAACTTTTCTTCTCCCAGTTACCTCCCAATGTGCAAACCATCTTGACCACAGCGGTTGAAACTAACACCGTGGATCAACTTGCTACCATGGCTGACAAGATTCTAGAACTTGCTATCCAGCCAGCACCTCGCCATGTCTGCTCCTGTTCAGAGGTTTCCTCCGTTGCATCTTCGTCCTCACAGGACGATATTTTGGATAGACTTGATGCCTTAACACGCCGAATGGACGCGCTTTGGAGAAGACGCTCCAACTCTTCGTGCCGTCGAAATCGGAGCCGGTCCCATTCACGCACGACCGATTCCTCTTCTTCTCACTCTGGTCTGTGTTGGTACCATAAGAAAGTTGCATAAAAAGCTCACATCTGTATTCAGCCTTGTAGTTTTAAGTCTTCGGGAAATGAGTCTCGGAGGAATTAAGCCATTCAGCTTCCTCCTCTTCATTTTCTATTCATCGTGCATTCTTCATAAAAGATTTGGTGTCTAAGAAACTCTTCATGGTTGACACCGGTTCTTCTTGCAGTATTTAGCCTCTTCGTTTCACTACAGACAGGCCTAAGCGTTCATTGTTTTTCACGCGATCAACTCGTCTTCCATTGCTACATTTGATCTGATTTCTTTACGCCTGGATATTAATCTTCGTCGAGATTTTTAATGGGTTTTCGTCAAAACTGGACTGACGAAATGAAAACGCGTCTAATTTTGAGGAAACTGGGAAACTGGCGCCGACAGAGCACGAAAAATACTGTAACATTATATTGCCTAAAAAAGTTTCTGACATAAATTTCACGGACACAATTGGCATTTGTAGGATGTTTAGTGGAAAAACATCGTTATTTAGTACACGTTGGAAGTGTTTGAACATATATATATATACATATATATATACAACGGGCTTCTTTCAGTTTCCGTCTACCAAATTCACTCACAAGGCTTTGGTCGGCCCGAGGCTATAGTAGAAGACACTTGCCCAAGCTGCCACGCAGTGGGACTGAACCCGGAACCATGTGGTTGGTAAACAAAGTTACTTACCAACAGCCATTCCTGCGCCTTTATATATATATATATATATATATATATATATTGGGTGTTTGTGTGTTTGTGTGTGTGTTTGCATGTGTGTGTGTGTATGTGTATACCTCTGTGTGTGCATATCTGAATGCGTCTCGATCACAAAATCCCATACACAAACACACATGCAAACACACACACACACACACACACACACACACACACACACACACACACACACACACACACACACACACACACACACACACACACACATACAAACACACAAACAGGAACAAACAAACACATGACTATGCAGAATACATGCATACATATATATATATATATACATACATACACATACATACATACATACATACATACACACATACATACAAACGTGTATGCACACGCACACTGACCCACACACATGCATTCAACCAAGCAAACAAAAAGAACGCACCTCGGATGACGGGCAGAGGCAACGACAGTTCAAAAGGTTGCAAGACGTAACGAAAATTTTAGAAAAAAAATAATAAATGAATGGTAATCGAACCGGTGAGTGTGTTAAATAATCAGGAACTTAAAGAGAATGACTCTCCCCAGATACAATAATATATATATACTTAGTAATGGATATATATATATATACATACATACATACATACATGCATACATACATACATACATACATACATACATACATACATACATACATACATACATACATACATACATACATGTGTGTGTGTGTGTGTGTGTGTGTGTGTGTGTGTGTGAATGTATATACCGTGTTTCCTGGAAAATATAACCTAGCCAAAAAGGCATCAGCTTGTTAGCAAGACCATGTGATGTTTGCAAAATAAACCAACTACCGCAACTTGGCTAAAGTCCGCGTTGAGCGCGCATGCACGGGGCTGACTCCCTTAGCTTGACTCCATTGTCCCCTAGGCAAGATGAGTGCAAAAAGAAAGAGTTATTTCGTGGAGTACAAGAAAGGAATCGTGGAAGAGTCACATAACAAGAATCTTACAGCTTTCTGTAAGGAGAAGAGTTTGGATCTCCGAATGGTTTGAAAATGGTGAACAGAGTACGATAATCTCAGCAGACATGTGGATGAGGGAAGTGCTAAGAAGCACAAGTGTGTATCAGGTCGATAACCGTTATTTTCGGAGCTGGAAGATATCGCCTCGGGATGGATTGCTGACAGAAGAACAAAGGCTTTGGTTGTACGCAGGGCAGATATTCAAGAATTTGCTTTTGCAATGGTACCACAGTTGGATATACTCCCAGAGATATTCAAAGCATCACCTCATTGGTTGGATAATTTCTTTCGGCGATATGAGCTCTCTCTCTCTCTAAGAAGATTGACAACACTGTTCAAGCTAGAGGATGCTGAAGTAATTCAACGTGCACTTGCATTTGTTGATGGCATCGACTTTTCTAAATACAATCTCCCCAGTATAATTGTTATGGATGAGACTGCAGTATTTGCGGTCCAAGGATCTAAAATGACAATTGAACAGACAGGTGCCTCGTCAATCTACGTTGCATCGGTGGGTTACAAAAGTGCAAGAGTTACTTGTATTTTAGCAACACGTTTTGATGGAACAAAGGGCAAAAAAGAGAAAATAGAACAAGTTTCAGGCATTTATGTCCTTGAAATGGAAAAGACTTGATGCACACAAGATGTTATAAGAAAATGGGCTGATTTAACTATGCCACTTGGTTCTCAAAGAGGTCTCTTAGTTTCGGATTCGGTCAGTACTCATCACACAAAAGATATGAAAACCTTCCTTTCTGAAAGAAGAATTGACCACATAACGATTCCCACGGGAATGACTTCATATCTACAAATATTAGATCTTGTAACAAACAATTCCCTCAAGGATTATTTGCGGAGGGAAGTGAATGAATATATCGAACATAGAATGGAGAGAAATCAGTGTGGAAACTTTGTCAAACCCAACTTCCAAGAAATTGTAAATTGGGTGAAGAATTCATGGAATAAAATTACTGACAGTTGCGTTGCCAATGCACTACGAGTAGGGCACTTGGACAAAAAGTGTACATTTAAGGAAAGTTATATTGTCAAACATGAGAGATTGGGGTTCATGATTCTACAGGAAATAGATTTGCAAGAAATCCAGTCTGAAGTTAGGGGTTTGATGATTCATGACATTCCAGAAGAGGACAAAATGTTTGTACTTGACTAAAAACAATAAGCAAATAAGTAAACTTTTGATAACTAAAAACATGGGTTTCCTTTTTACAGTTCTTTCCTTTTACACGAGGACATGAGACTTTTTTGTCTTTCTTGGATTTTTTCCACAAAAATATAAGACATCCCCGAAAATAAGCCATAGTGTAGTTTTGGGATGCAAAATTAATTATAAGACTGGGTCTTGTTTTCGGGGAAACACGGTATGTATGTTTGAAGAATTTTTCTTCGTAGATATGGCATGAAAAAGAAGACAAGAAAAAAAAAAAAACGAAGTTGGTTTAGTTGCAGCTGCACCCTATTTTGTGTGGTGCCTGAATCGATTTAATCGAGAGGGAGAGGGAAGAGAAGAGTGTTGGGGATGGAGGAGGAGAATGGGTGGCGTGTCGGAAAGGGGAGTGTTTGAGGATGGGGTAGACGTGGAAAGGAGATGGGAAAGCTGAAAGAGAGAAAGAGAAAGAGAAGAAAGAGATTTCACTGGGTTTGTTCGCGAAGAATTCGTACGTGGATGTTAATGTTTGAACCTAGCAAGTAAAATGGTCAAATAAATAAATAAATAAATAAATATTTTTTTATACAATATAATATAGGGCACAGCTTGTAGTTATCTCTTGTTTCGTTTCAACTTAAACCCCGGATACAAGGTATTGGCTTTAACCTCACACCTTCCTTCTCCTGTCCCTTCCCATTGCTTCTACTCGCCTATCTCCTGCTACGCCAACGCGTATATATTACAAGTTAAATCAGTTCAGAAGGAAACGATAACTGAATGCATGGTTTTGTCCTCTACTTGCTAACTTTTCTGGCTAAATTCACTAGACCTTGTTAGATTCCACTTAGTTGACCCTCCTCAGAGAACCCCGAAGCTGGTTATTTCTAGGCAGATTCTTATAATTCTTTCTTCTTTTCCTTTGTTGGATTACTTTTTCAGACACGCACCGCAGAAATAGCGTGCGACAGCTTAAGTATTCAATCTAGTGGAAGGAAAATAGAATGAAATAAAACACAAATAAGTAAAGTAGAATAAAATAAAATAAGAGCAATGCCGATAGAAAACAAACCAGAAGTATGTTGGGCATGAATTTCCTTTCGCGAATCGTCCTGGGGTGTGTGTGTGTATGTGATTTTGTGTGTATATACATACATACATACATACATACATATGTTGTTCAACGTATATAGATGGACGTGTCTGCGCGCATGTGTCTATATATGTATATATATATATATATATATATATTAATATATATATATATCTATATATATATATATATATATATATTATATATAATATATATATATATATATATATATATATATATATATATATATATATATAATATATATATATTAATATATATATATATTATATATATATATATATATATATATATATATATATATATTATATATATATATTATATATATATTATAGGCCGCGAGCTGGCAGAAACGTTAGCGCGCCGGGCGAAATGCTCAGCGGTATTTCGTCTGTCGCTACGTTCTGAGTTCAAATTACGCCGAGGTTGACTTTGCCTTTCATCCTTTCGGGGTCGATAAATAAAGTACCAGTTTCGCACTGGGGTCGATATAATCGACTTAATCCGTTTGTCCGTCCTCTCCATGTTTAGCCCTTGTGGGTAGTAAAGAAATATATATATATATATATATGTATGTATATGTATATGTAATATATATGTATGTAATATATATATTTTGTTCAATGTATAGGCGTAGGAATGGCCGTGGTAAGTAGCTTGCTTACCAGCCACATGGTTCCGAGTTCAGTCCCACTGCAGGGTACCTTGGGCAACTGTCTTCTACTTTAGCCTCGAGCCGACCAAAGCCTTGTAAGTGGATTTGGTAGACGGAAACTAAAAGAAGCCCGTCGTATATATGTATGTGTATATATATACATATATGTGTGTGTGTCTGTGTGCGTGTGTGTGTGTCTGTGTGTCTGTGTATGTTTGTGTGTCTGTGTTTGTCCCCCCCCCAACATCGCTTGACAACCGATGCTGGTGTGTTTACGTCCCCGTAAGCTAGCGGTTCGGCAAACAGACCGATAGAATAAGTACTAGGCTTACAAAGAATAAGTCCTGGGGTCAATTTGCTCGACTAAAGGCGGTGCTCCAGTATGGACACAATCAAATGACTGAAACAAAAGAGTAAAAGAGAAAGAGTATATAGCAATGTATATATGTGTGTGTGTATATATATGTATGCATGTACGTTTGTAATTATGTATGTATGTATGTATGTATGTATGTATGTATGTATGTATGTATGTATGTGTAGTACATTAAACAATGATTGAACTCAATGGAAAAAATCAATGAAGTTGAAGAAAAGTAGTGAATTTATTTGGTAATTTGTAACAAAATATCGTTGATGGCAAAGAGTATCAGATGTCGTTAAATTTGAGGCCAACGACGTAAGGTATTCATCACTCATGTTCTAAATAACTACTTTCCTCTTACAATGAAAGGGGTCATCATATTGGAATGAGTGGGTGAAGCAAGACACAGCTAACTCACAGTTTAGTCTAGTGGACGTTTAACACCGGATACGTTAACATATTTTTGTTTTTTAAATTCATTTTCCTGTTTGGAACCTCTTTTGATGTAGACAGAAAATAGAGCATCACTTTTTCTTAACTTCCTTTGAAAAATCAAGTTACAGCAGTTTTCATTTGATTCAACGGGACTGTTGTTGTTGTTGTTGGTGGTGGTGGTGGTGGTGGCGGTGATGTGGCGGTGATAGTGGTGGTTGTATTTAGCCCTGGGTTGAATCCTGATCGCACAGACACTACGATCAATTAAATGTTCTTTAATTCTTTTTCTTTAAGTCATCACATCTGCGGCCCGTGTTCGAGCGAACGAGCTCTGACTTCATGTGATCTCATTTCTTTTAAATTTGTGTTTCTCAGACATCTTTTATCCCACGCCCCACTTCGTATCTTCAAAAAAAAAAAAAACATGCGTGCCCCACTGAGAATGAACGAAGTGTGCAGCATATGTGTGTGTTTGTGTGTGCGTGTAGATATACTATGTATATCTATACGCACACATATACATGTATGTATGTATGTCTAAACTTTATTGCAAGTGTTATTGACTTCTTACACCTCATTCGAAAATAATCCACACTTAACCAAAATATTTCCACACACAGACTAATGGAGCAAGCAACCCGCGCTGGGATACTGCTTTAAGCGATGGCACAAAGCTTTGTCTTCAACGTGAAAATATTGACAGACGTGACTGTATGGTAAGCTTGCTTCCCGTCCACAAGATACTGAGTTCAGTCCCACAGCGTGACACCTTGGGCTAGTTCTTCTACTACAGTCCTGGGCCGACCAAAGCCTTGTGAGTGGATTTAGTGGACGGAAACTGAAAGTATCCCGTCGCGCGCGCGCATGTGCCTTTGTGTCTGTGTCTGTTGCCCATTGCTCCTTGACAATCGATGTCGCTGCGTTTACGACCTCGTACCTTAGCGTCTCGGCAAAAAATGACCGAAAGAGTAAGTACCAGTTTTTAAAAAAATAAGTGCTGGGTTGATAGGTTCGACTAAAATTCAACACGGCGGCAATCTAATGACTGAGACAAGTAAAAGATGGATAAAAAAGATAAAATATATATTAAAATAAGGGATCCGTTAAAGAGAATCTTCACATGGGTTCATTGAAGACCAACCCCAATATATTGCTTCAATAAAGACTACTTTGCTACTGTCTTGGTTTAATAACCAAGGCACTACAAGATAACATCCTCACATTGATAAAAAGTATCTAATACGTTGTAAAGGCGTATGGCCTAGTGTTTAGAGTGTTGTCCTCGCAATTTTATGGACGTGGGTTCGATTCCTGGATCATGCAGCACTTCATTTAACCTTTTCACCTGTCACATTCTAGATCGGCAATCTGGCGACTGTATGCGGCCCATAGAACTCTCTAAATGGAGCACCCAAACGAAAAATTACTTGATTTTTATTTTGGTTAGTAGTGTGACCCGCTAAATGATGAACCATAAGGTTACCCATATCTGTTGTAGATGTTCCATGGGTGTCGAAGTGATCGCAGAGCAAAGTGAGATGAAGTGTTTTGCTCAAGAATACAACGCACTACCCGGACCATGAACTGAAACTACGACCTCGCGATCATGGATGAAACCACTAGGCTATGCTCACACACACACACACACACACGCACACACACATGTCTGTGTGTGTCTGTGTTTGTGTCATGTTTGTTCCCCACCACAGCTTGACAACCAATGTGGGTTTGTTTACGTCCTAGTAACTTAGCTGTTCGGCAAAAGAGACCGATAGAATAAATAACATTCTGAAAAAGAAAAAGAAAAAAGAAAACGTAAGTACTGGGTCCGAGCTTTTCGATTAAATCCTTCAAAACCATGCCCCAGCATGGCCGCAGTCAAATGGCTGAAAGGAAAACTTTCGAAAGCTAAGTCTTAAATAAAGCGTCTTATATTCAGCGATGTCTTTTTTATTTTTATCTGACTATTTTAAACAATTAGACCAGTGGTTCCTATTTCTCTCCGGATGGACCCTAGTTTAAAAAATTCTAGGCGCAGGAGTGGATGTGTGGTAAGTAGCTTGCTTACCAGCCTCATGGTTCCGGGTTCAGTCCCACTGCATGGCACCTTAGGCAAGTGTTTTCTACTATAGCCACGGGCCGACGAAAGCCCTGTAAGTGGATTTGGTAGATGGAAACTGAAAAGAAGCCCGTCGTATATATGTTTATGCATGTATGTATGTGCGTGTATATGTTTGTGTGTCTGTGTTTGTCCCACCAACATCGCTTGACAACCGATGATGGTGTGTTTACGTCCCCGTAACTTAGCGGTTCGGCAAAAGATACCGATAGAATAAGTACTAGGCTTACGAAGAATAAGTCCTGGGTTCGATTTGCTCGACTAAAGGGGGTACCCCAGCCCAGCATCGTCGCGTTCAAATGACCGAAACAAGTAAAAGAATGAAAAAAGAGTATATTTTTATAATTAATTATTATTCGGGATTGTATTACAAAAATACGTTAAAATGGTTTGAGCATTATAGAAGTAAAACCAATTTATTGCAGATAAATTTTAACCACAAAATCTTCTAAGGGACCCCCAAGGACCATATGGACTCCGGTTGAGAACCCCTGCATTAGACAGCGAAATCTTCCTACAAACAATATTTGCGACAAATTTCTGTCAACAACGAGACACGCTTCTATTTTATTTCTTACTCAGAGGATCGTCTTACTGAGATAAACTTTATTTCTTAACTTGAATTGCAATGAAAACTTTGAATAGCTTAAATGTTTAAATAATCTAACATATATTTTCTGTCCGTTGTCTTTTCCCCCTTTTATTCATTGTTACTGCATATTCACTGCGTAATAATAGCTTGTCTAGCTTTTCTTAATGCATCGAAATGTGTTAGTCTCATTTACACAATTTTCATGCGTAATACAACCTAATCACTTGTCATCAACAAGTCACACAATCCTCATATGACACCACTCCTCACTCTTCTTTTTATCTTCTGCACACAATCCTTATACCCACACAACCTTAACACCTTGCCGGGCATGCATTTCATCCTGAAATTAAATCTCGAAGGCGTCCTATAATTGGTGAGATAGCAACTTAATCACATTTAGCAGCACAGGGGCACTGACATTGTGCATCTTACGAATACATATTCACAACTTTACACTCGAGTCGTATACAAAACAAGCTTAGTTGATCGACGATAACGTCACGCAGCGGCATGATACGATATATTTTTTTAAATTATTCGTAACCATCTTTGTCATTTAAAAGTCATATAATGTTTTTTTTGTTGTTTTTTTTTAAACCCAATTCACTAGAATTTAACGTGTAATACAGATAAATTCGGTACTTGTATCGCAGAGTGGTCCCGGTTTGCACACACGCGCAGACGCACGTCCGCGCTAGCCAGACGTAGGCAGTCGATCCTACGAGCTGACTGGCGCATGCACGATATATACTTGTATCGATATATACTTGTATATATACGATATATACTTGGGGACGTGCGATACAAGTATATATCGTATATATACGAGTATATATCGTATATATCGTGCATGCGCCAGTCAGCTCGTAGGATCGACTGCCTACGTCTGGCTAGCACGGACGCGCGTCTGCGCGTCTGCCCAAACCGGGACCACTCTGCGATACAAGTACCGATAAATTCTGTTTGAGTTTTGGGGGTTATGTACGATTGAACAAATGGACCGTCTTCAGCATGTGACAGCGAAATCAGTAACATAAAGTTATTGGTTTTATACACGTTAGTAATGTTCTGCAAAATATTCCTTAAATAGCAGAAAATTCTCAAATTTTAATATATATATATACACTACTGATGAGCCTTACAACGAAAAAGTATTTATATTGGAAAAGTAATTTATTTTAGAACCTTTGTTAGGAACTCTGATAGCAATTTCAAAACTACATATTTTACAAATATAATAATTTTTCTTGCAAAACTTCAACAAAAGGCTCAATAAAAATGAATTCAAACTTAAAGTGACAATATGACAAAATATAAAAATGTCTTAAACAAAATGACATTTGTGTGTGCATGAAAGAGAAAGAGAAAGAGAGAGAGAGAGAGAGAGAGTGAAAGAGCGCGCGTGTGTGTGTTTGCACGCACGGATGTGTGTGCGCGTGTAATTTTTTTTTAATGTTTTAATATTGCTCTAAACTTGAATATATTTATTTTTAAAGCCTTGCACACACAAATAACCAGATAGCTGCGTAATTTTTCAGCAGGCGATTTATTAACTCATACATATACAGCCAAAGTGAGTGAGAGAGAGAGAGAGAGATGGAGAGAGAGAGAGAGAGAGAGAGAGAGAGAGAGAGAGGAGAGAGAGAGAGAGAGAAGTTGTGGTTGAGACTGAACGGAGGCTAATGAACCCATTAACGGTGAAATCCTGAATCCAGGTTTAAAAAAAGTCACAGATAAAAAAAGTCACGAGAAAAATAAAGTCACATGGATTTTGTCCGGGGGTGGTGTTGTCCGAGGGTGTTTTGTCCTACGTGGGGTTTTTCCGAATCCCATAAATTAATTGTTACTTTTTACCTGTGACTTTATTACCAGTCACCATAAATTAATTTTGACTTTTTTTCTTAGCCAAAATTGTGACTTTATTACTGTGACGTTTTTTTCCTGTGACTTCATTACCGGTCACCAAAATGCTAACACCTCGACTGCTGAATCAGCATTTTCTTCCTTAAGAATAGTTAACTGAGTCGACAGAGCGTCGGACAAAATACTTTGTGGTGATTAGTTACAATGTTTTTATATTTTGAATTGAAATTCCATCCAGATCAATTTTAATTTTCGAGAGGACTAAAATAATATCCGTAAAGTCCTGGCTTATCCAATATAAATCAGTGCTCCGCAAACTTTTTTTTTTACTTGCGGTACACTTACATTCTTTTCAAAATTCGGCGGCTCACCTGAACCAAAAAATAAAACTACAAGTATACTCTCTTTTACTCTTTTTCTTGTTTCAGTCATTTGGCTGTGGCCATGCTGGAGCACCGCCTTTAGTCGTGCAAATCGACACCATGACTTATTCTTTGTAAGCCTAGTACTTATTCTATCAGTCTGTTTTCAGTCTGTTTTGCCGAACCGCTAAGTTACGGAGACGTAAACACACCAGCATCGGTTGTCAAGCGATATTGGGTGGGGGTGGGGGGCAAACATAGACAGACAAACGTATACACACACACACACACACACACACACACACATATATATATATATATATATATATATATATATATATATATAACATATATACGACGGGCTTCTTTCAGTTTCCGTCTATCAAATCCACTCACAAGGCTTTGGTCGGCCCGAGGCTGTAGTAGAAGACACTTGCCCAAAGTGTCACGCAGTGGGACTGAACCCGGAACCATGTGGTTCGTAAGCAAGCTACTTACCACACAGCCACTCCTACGCCTATAATAGGGGAAAAAATTATATTCAGGTTCTACTGCGGCACACCTAGCATCTCCTCGTGGCACACCAGTGTGCCGCAGCATACCGGTTGCGGAGCACTGATATAAATATAATATAAACTGTAGCCTGTGGCCGGTGCTCCAATATCTATCTATCCATCTTCTCCGTCCACTGTTCCTGAGACAGTCGTGTGGGTTGAGGACTCAGGGGCCTATCAGAAGCAATTCCCATTAGATTTTCCGGCTTGATTCCTATGAGTGACCAACAAATTCTATGGATATTATTCAATCATCTCGTCCTTAGTTTACCCTTAGATATCCTACCAGTTTGCTTAGTTCTGGTGAATTTGCTTTGCAATCATTTCCCTGCGACATTCTAATCTCATATCCATAGTATTGAAGCCATGACCTCTCAAAACGGAGAAGTAGTGCTTCGATCTGGAGAGACTCTATGATCTCTGAGGCCAAACACCCTGTCGAGTAACGTTACTCAGGAGATCCTTTGCAGGAACCCCACTGCGGCTAATAGCATCCAAGATCGTACTCTTTCGGCCACTCACTAACACCGGTTGTCAAGTGGTGGTGGTGGTGGTGGTGGTGGTGGTGGGAGCAAAGACAGACACAAAGACGCGCGCACTAACACACGCACACACACACACACATTTTTATATATACACATATACGACGAGCTTCTTTCAGTTTCCGTCTACCAAATCCACTCACAAGGCTTCGGTCGGCCCGAGGCTAGAGTGGAGGACAGTAGCCGAAGATACCACGCAGTAGGACTGAACCCGGAACTATTTGGTTGAGAAGCAAGTTTCTTGCCACACAGCCACGCACGCGCCTATATACATGTTTTAATTTATGTATGCGTGTGCTATATGATAACTATGAAACCTATTAATGTCTTTCAGTGTCTGAATGGAAGCATAAATGCCCGGAACGATCATTATTTCTCTATTTATCTAATATAAAACCACCAGTTCTCTCTAGCTTTTATAAGCACACGTCTATGTGATCGTGTGTGTGTGTGTGTGTAGGAGGGCATGGATGTGTGTGTGCGCGCGCGTATTTACATACATACATGTATACGCACATACACGTATACACACAACAGTATAGCAAAGCGAAATTTCTGCCGTTGTTGTTGTTGTAACTGTTGTTGCGGTTCTGTTACTGACGTTGGCGATGTCCTTATTGCTGTTACCCTTTAAATACACTAATTATTAATTAATAATTATTGCCAGAAGCAAGGCTGACGTCGAGGAAGTGTGCGGAGTCGGAAGTGGGAAGTGGAAAGTCACACGCGTCGTCCATGACAGTTTCAAGTTATAACGGGCGAATCGGGGTATGTATGTATGTATGTATGTATGTATGTATGTATGTATGTATGTATGTATGTATGTATGTATGTGTGTATGTATGTATTGTGTTTGTGTGTATAGACGGACGGACGTTTGTATGTATATATGAAACTGAAAGAAATGTGTGTACGTATGTATGGAGAGACGGATGGATGTATGGATGGATGGATGGATGGTGGATGGATGGATTGATGGATGGATGAATTGATGGATGGATGGATGGTGGATGAATGTGTGTATGTATATATGGATGTGTGTATGTATATCTGATGGACGGGTGGTTGGATGGATGGATGTTTGTATTTATGTATGGATGGATTCATGGATAAATGTATGTAGGTAGGTATGTTTTATACATGTGTGCACGTGAGTATTTTCTCATTGTTTCGTTTCCCCACGAAACTTTGTTATATAGAGCTGAGTCAAATTGTTATTGCACGCACGCACACACTCACACACACACACACACACACACGCGCGCGCACACACACACACGCGCGCACACACACATATATATACACATATACATACGTATATAGATGTATGTATATATGTACGCATATGTATACATGTAAGTATGTATGTATATGGGCTTGTGTGTATATGTAAGTCTGTATGTTATATATGTTATAATTGCATATAGGCGTGTATATATGTTATGATTGCATGTGTGTAGGCTAGTTGGCTAAAATAGTGTGTTCTAATTAATAAATGCTAAGTGACCGGTGATTGGCTCTGAATCAAGATATTTAATTGATGATTTATGAAGCTCCCCCTTCGGAATACCGTTAAGCTAGTGTAATAGAGTATTTTGTTAATTGCTATAACCTAATTTTGATATCATTCACAAAAATACATTGCCTATTATATTCAGGCGAGCTAGGGAGATTCTACGTGTTTAATTTACCTACTAGAAATAGCAGCCAAAACTTCCTTCATATCATTTCATAATGAGATACCAAATCAGGATCTTTACCTTTTGACCTACACATTTAAAAAATAATTTTTTGTAATTAAACCCTTTCAAACTTCGGACACTGGTAGAATGTGTCATATAGAATATCTTTTACTCTTAGCATTTTTGAGAAAAACTTATATTTACGAAGTTATTTCACGTCAAAGTTGTCGTATTTCGGTAATTTCAACCAATCAAAGACGTGTATTCAGCTGAATAAAATTTACTGCCTTTGTTTATGAAGAACAACTATCGGTGGTGTATTTTTCGTTTGTCACTGTTATTTATGACATTGTTCGTACGTTTGTACAGGTTTTAAGGTTTTAGGGCTAGCGTTAGGGTTTTAGGGTTAGAGTTAGGGTTAGGGTTTTATCATAAATAACAGTGACAAACGAAATATACACCGCCGGAAGTTCTTGTTGAAAAACAACGGCAGTAATTTTATTCAACTTCGGTGGTGGTGGTGATGATGATGCAGAATCATCATGCATTCAATTTTTTGTGAGTCTAGCGAGTTAATGGTAGACTTAAAGTTAGGACATGTTTTTATGCATTCTTGGCGTGACTGAAATCCCTACACTGTTTAACAACCGGTATTGGTGTATTTACGTTTCAAGCAGTTCAGCAAATGGGTCCAATTGAATAAATACCAGACTTTTTAAAAAAATAAGAGCTGGGGTTGATTCGTTCGACGAGAATTCTACAAACGGTACTGAGGTATGGCCGCGTAGTTAAACGGCTGAAATAAGTAAAAGATAAAGTATAAAGAATATATGACTAAAAGACTAAAGAAAAATTAAATTGGTGACAGCGAATTCCAGTTGATCTGGAATCATTTGGAGGCTCTCTCTGATTACATTCACAAGCCCTTCTGGTTACCTACCTTAATGCACTCACTAATTTTGAGTGGCCGTACATGGATAAAAGGGAAAATATTAAGCTTAATCCGATTTTGTATTTGGGTTGCAAGATTCTTGATGTGAGCTCGAAGCAGATTTTGTTGTATCACAGGAGGGTCATCTATTATATAAAATTCGTTCTGTCTGTCTGTCTGTCTGTCTGTATCTTCTAGGATATCGGGCATCCTCCATCCGATTGCGCTCAAATTTGATATGTAGATACCGACGGTATCAGGGCGTGTATAAGTCTTGAAAAAATTACAAAAATCGATTCTAGGTGAGAATGCGATCGATAAAGCCGTTTTTGTCCTGCTTTTCTTCCGTCAGCCTGTACATAACTGCATCTTCCATTTTTTGTTGTTTTTGTTCTGCTTAAAGGCACGTTTCTTTCCTGCCAAGCTTACTATTTAAACCATGTTTGTGTTCTCCCAGTCAACAGCCTTATCATTACTGGTACTTTAAACTCTTCGGTTGCATATTTGTGTGAATAAAATCGTTTGTTTTTCTTTGGAATAGAAAAAAAGGTCTATCTTTATTTCTTTTGCTGGTGTCTCAAATTTAGGTTAAATCAGTATTTCTCAAAGGGGATGCCTATGGGACGGTCGGACAAGTTGTTTTGAGAAAATGTGGTTTAAATGTTTGACAACTCAACACAGTCCATTGGGCGGGGGGGGGTCGTTTTGCTCGTTATGCAATAAACACACACGCGCTCGCAAACACATACACACACACACACACTCTCACACACACACACACACACACACATTGATCCTGTTTCACTTATTTTAATGTTTCTGGCCTAATAGTTATGGACTACGGCGCACGATCAAGAGATCGTTGGTTGGATATCTGGACCGAACAGTACACTGTTTCCTTGAATGATGCTCTTTTTTTAAGGCGGCTAGCTGGCAGAATCGTTAGCACGCCGGTCGAAATGGCGCTAGGCATTTCGTCCATCTTTATGCCCTGAGATTAAATTCCACCGAGGTACTGTTTGCCATTCATCCTTTCAGGGTCGATAAAATCGGTACCAGTTGATCACTGAGTCACTTTATGGCGTTGAGCCAAAATTTATGACCAATATTATTAGACAATTCGATAGCATTTAACGAATTAACTGCTCGATTCTTTGATCAATCGATCGGTCAATCAATCACTTAGGTTTATCAAAGTCGGTTGTTTTGAAAAAATTAGGATATACAGGCAACTAGTTTATATGCGAATCTAGTTGTGTGTATATTTGAAAACTAGCCTCAATAAATATTTTTTTTACTGGAATGCGTTAGAAACCATGGTCTAGGAACTAAATTAGATGGTAAACGTTTTTAATTTTCAATACTTTCGAGAATTTATCCATAATTAGTGGTTTGAGTTTTATACTGCTCTTTCTAGCACAAGGCTTTCCAATTTGGAAGCCTCTTAATGTGTTTTAATGTACACGATATTTTTATGTGAATAATATATAGTCTATTGACTATTTTTTTGTGCTAGGCCACTAGTAATAATGATTTCTAAAATTCTTATTACCCTAATATTATATATATATATATTCTTTTACTTGTTTCACTCATTTAACTGAGGCCATGCTGGAGCACCGCCTTTAGTCGAACAAATCGACCTCAGGACTTATTCTTTGTATGCTTAGTACTTATTCTATCGGTCTCTTTGCCGAACCACTAAGTTACGGAGACGTAAACACACCAACATCGGTTGTCATGGGATGGGAAGGGGGAGAAACACACATACATACAAATATATATGAATATACAACGTGCTTCTTTCATTTTCCCGCTACCAAATCCATTCACAAGTTTTGGTCGGTCCAAGGCTATAGTAGAAGACACTTGTCGAAGGTGCCTCGCAATGGGACTGAACCCGGAACCATGTGGTTGGGAAGCAAGATTCTTACCACACAACCATGCTTGCATTTATGTAAGCCCCTAGTAGGACTGAAAAGCCACATTCACGCTGCTCACGATTGTGAGAACGATCAAGAAATGGCATCACTCGAAATCGTGTTCAAACCATCACGTATGTGTGTAGAGACCTGGTGATGGGAGTGGGACGGTAAGAGATAAATATCAGAAGCAGCAGCAAGTGAACAGATATAAACAACAGTATCAAATATACATGAATCAGATGTTAATCAACTTAAAAGGGTTCTGTGTACATTGTCATTCCCCTGTCACCACCATGTTACCGCTTAAAGCAGACGATAACAAGGAGCGATAACTCAGCAACACTTACCGTCTGCTTTCTTAAGATAACTATCTCGTATTAATACGTAATGTTTCACTTGTATGAGATGGCCACTCGGTTAATGCACTTTTAACTATATGTTTCCTTACATCCAGTTTTTTGTTTCATTTCCTCACAGTTTAGTTAACGTCACGGCTCTTACTGAAAATATATAATCAATCTCAAACATACATCACGACTAACCATTAAAGTGTGGCACGGCTTTTAAAAACGTCTCGCATTCATAATAGGTATTGTTTTATTTCATTCCCCATCGACAACCCATTAAAAAAATCTAATCTATTTTATTTGTTTATCATTTCAGTTTTGAAGTCATTTCATTATATTTATTATGTTATTTACAAATTGATTGACCTCTCTCAAGTTACATTATGTACTTGAATATTTGTCCGGGCCATTGACCACTTGTAGATATCGAATGAAATCTGATACTATTCGCTGTTGCTATGAGAAATATTGAATTGGTTGATGAGATGTCTCATCGTTGGCTAAATGCTGACGAAAGACGGTGTAAGAATGAAAGAAATATGGACGTTTTGGTGTATCTCGAGGGGGTCATTATGCTAAGAATTAATACACTCACTAGTTCACTTTCTATTCTTCTTTAGCATTCGTCAATTGGTTAGCTGTTTAACCAACTAACTAAGCGATTCTTTGATTAATAATTCGGCTAATCAATCAATCAGTTGTGACGGGTTAGAAAAGTCGCGACTGGCAAATAATTTAATCGTTATGGAAACAATTTAACCTTTGTCTGAGATAATTTCAATAGCAACTGGTTATTTTGCTTTGATTAGTTCTGAATATATTCAAGTCAAGACAAAATTCCGAAAGGTTTCATCGTGAGCTGTTTAAGGAGAGTTATCAGCATCAGATGGCAAGATAAGATTCCTGACACAGAAATGTTCCGGAGAGTAGACGTCCCCTACTTAGATCTAGGAAACCCGGATAACTAGAACATTTTACACGAATCGTTGACCTCCAGTGTTCTTATTATTTATTAATTATCTACTATATTATTTTCCCCTACTTCTGTCGTCCACTTTACAGCTAGATCTGAAGAAGGACAATGTCTGAAACGTCAAACTTACTGTTTTCATACCTCTAAGGGTTACACTAATTTTGATGGTGAAACAGTTTTGACTTTTTGTATTTTGCATATTCTGCTCTCTCTCTCTCTCTCTCTTGCTCTTTCCTCTCTCAACAGGTATGTGTGCGCACGCACGGTACGATCCTATGAAGGCGGCGAGCTGGCAGAAACGTTAGCACGCCGGGCGAAATGCTTAGCGGTATTTCGTCTGCGTTACGTTGTGAGTTCAAATTCCGCCGAGGTCGACTTTGCCTTTCATCCTTTCAGGGTCGATAAATTAAGTACCAGTTACGCACTGGGGTCGATGTAATCGACTTAATACCTATGCCTGTCCTTGTTTGTCCCCTCTGTGTTTAGCCCCTTGTGGGTAATAAAGAAATAGGTATTTTGTCTGTCGTTACGTTCTGAGTTCAAATTCCGCCGAGGTCGACTTTGCCTTTCATCCTATGGGGGTCGATAGATAAAGTACCAGTTTCGCACTGGGGTCGATATAATCGACTTAATACCTATGTCTGTCCTTGTTTGTCCCCTCTGTGTGTAGCCCCTTGTGGTAATAAAGAAATAGGTATTTTGTCTGTCGTTACGTTCTGAGTTCAAATTCCGCCGAGGTCGACTTTGCCTTTCATCCTATGGGGGTCGATAGATAAAGTACCAGTTTCGCACTGGGGTCGATATAATCGACTTAATACCTATGTCTGTCCTTGTTTGTCCCCTCTGTGTGTAGCCCCTTGTGGGTAATAAAGAAATAGGTACGTACGGAGCCACGAATGTATGTACGGAGTGGTGATGCTGAAAAGTTCCTGGCGTTAAGGGTGTCACGAAAGGCCTGGTTGGAGGCTCGACTTTCCGAGTTCTTTTATAGGGCTTAGAAAATCTGAAGGACCACTGTAATAAGTGTGTGATTGTGAGAGGGGAATATATTGAATAAAATCATAAATAACTGATCTTCCTATATTTTCTTTTACACAAAATCAGGAACTTTTCAGCATTCCTATATGTATGTATGCATGTATGCATGCATGTATGTATGTATGTATGTATGTATGTATGTATGTATGTATGTATGTATGTATGTATGTATGTATGTATGTATGTATGTATGTATGTATGTTTGTATGTATGTATGTATGTATTACGTACGTAAGTAGGTATGTATGTACGTACATAAGTACATGTGTGTGTACGCTTGTACGTATCTATATACGTATGTAAAGCCTTATTAGTATTTTTCGGAATGGTGATATTCTCGTATTTTACTAGTAAACTAATGAATATATCCATTTACACATGACACTCACATCATCCCTTCTTCGTGTACATTAACATATTTGTGGATATATAATGTAAACATTCGTACGCATGTAGGCTCTCCACACATGCGAAAATTATTGGGGGCAGCTGACTGCAATTAAAGGATTGGGTATAAAATATCAAAGATCTAGTATGTAGAACATTCTAGACGATTCTGCCATTTACATATGACGTAGGTGTCTTTTGTTGTTGTTCTTGTAAACAGACAGCACTTAATAGGCATCAGAATACCCTGTACTAGTTCTGTGCATCTCTGTCTTCCTGTCTGCCTGTCTGTCTGTCAACCTCTCTCCTATTTTCTATCTATCGGTATGCATTCTGCATATCAATAATTCGATCAATCGATCTACCATACATTTTTCTCTCCTCTCTCTCAATTCCTCCCTCCCCTCTCTCTGTGGTACATGTATGTTTGTATGTATACATGCACATATAAATGTATATATTTACATATAGATACATACATATGTATACATATAACCATCCTCTATTCTTCAACTACCTTACAAGAAATTAAATGAACTTTCAACACAACTAAAATGTAAGACTTTCGAATCATTCCACTTTTTCTTTTCCGATTTCTACCTCTATCTTTCGCTCTATTCTCCTCTTTGTCTATCTCTGCCTTCTTAGTTCTGATTACGTCTACCATTTGCAACGAGGTAAATAGGTGTTAAACACCTATTTACCTCAACATTGGTACACAGAAACAGCTGTAAACCCACTTCTACCCTCACCTTGCTTAATTAATTAAATAATAGCTTTTTAGCACAACAGACACACTTCTATTTGTGGCTTTTCCTCCATTTTCTTATCGTCTATATATATACATTTAACTACAGTTTAGCTCTTAAATTACCTGATGCCATACATCTTATATCAAGGACCATACTTACTGAGGTAATTACCAGAAGTGCCTCCGGATACTTCCATCCCTTAGAGGGCTTAACACCTCTAACTTATACCTTACATTACATATATATTATATATATATATATATATATATATATATATATATATATATATATATATATATTATATATATATATATATATTATATATATATATATATATGCATATATACATATATATACATACATATATACATACATACATGTCTACGTTTATTCATATACATTTGTGGGCACAGGACGACACAAAAGGTGAACAACAGATGTCGGCTGAAATCCTTATTTCGAGCATTTCACGACAAGATACGCCTTCGATAAAACAGTTGCTCCCGTAAGGCAAATTAAATAAAATTTGGGATTTTGCGTAGGATCAAAATTGGTGACAAAAACAGGACAGTGAAAACATATAGGAAGGGCTGGTAAGCCTCAACGAGGTTGTGGTGGCGAACGCGACGAAACACGCTTGGACAGGAGGCAGACAAGAAAACGTCTTCCTTGTCCAGCTGCAACAGGAAGAAAGAAATACAAGTTAGGAGAAGAAAGAGAAATGGTTGATGGTCACGTGGGACCAACGTGAACAAATGAGGAAGAGTGAGGGAGAGAAACAGACAGAGAACTGTGAAGGGGAGAAGAAAAGATTTGGAGATAGGATAAGAGAGAAAAGAGAGAGGGAGAAGGGGAGGAAAAAGAATAACAGAAAGATAGAAAACGAAAGGGTAAAAGGATAGAATAGTGGGAGAAGAGGAGGTAAAAGAATAAGAGAAAGGAAGACAGAAAACGAAAGAGTAAAAGGATAGAATAGTGGGAGAAAAAGAGAATTTTGACCTTCCGCAAGTTTCCAAATTTTATTTAATGTGCTTTGCGGGAGCAAATGTTTATCGAAGGCGTATCTTGTCGCGAAATGCTCGAAATACGGATTAGAAAAACAGCCGACAACTGATAAAGGGTCGTTCTTCGTATTGTTTGTCTTGTTTTTCGTTTGTTTCCTTCGTTGACCGCAAAAAAAGTTCAATTCTATGTCCTTGTACTTCGTATTTTTGTTTTGTTTACGTTTTGTGAAATCCTGTGCCCTTATATGCATATACGTATACATGTAAGTATGTAAGTATACGTATGAATATATGCATGCATATATATATATATATATATATATAATATATATATATATATATATATATATATATATATATATATATATATATATATATATATATATATATATATATATATAATATATATATATATATATATATATATATATACCGCAAATCTTCG
>NC_043006.1:54081179-54096179 GCF_006345805.1 Octopus sinensis | reverse complement strand
AAAAAAGGAGAGATACAGGACAATAAGCACAACGAAAAATCCCCTTCTTCAGTCGCTAAGATTTCATCTACTAAACGTTTCGAAGGATAAAAGCGAGACGTATACTTCGAAGAAAAATTCCTTCCCGCGAAAAGCAAATCAATTAAAATTCTGAGATCTTTTCGCAGAGGGGTAAAAAAAAGCAAGACGGTAACGACAGTACAAACATATAAACAGTAAAAAATATATATATAAACAGTGGAAAAATAAATATATAACAGTGAGAGACAGGACAAGGAGAACAAGATATATATATATATGCATACATATTTAAAATGGCGGTGCCCCAGCATGGCCACAGCTCATTAGCTGAAACTGGAAAATCAAAATCAAAATCATATGTATATATATGTTTGTATACACACCCACGTGTATACACATATATACATATATATACATATGTATACACACCCACGTGCCTATATACATACATACATGCATATATGTATATATATATATGAATGAGGAACATTTTGTGTATGTCCAACTCCTTCCTCCTTCCTCCCCTCCTTTCATTTCTATCTTAGCTATCACCTGTTCTCCACTACCACCACAAATCCGAGTCTCATTGTTTTACTATTCTACCTCTCTTCTCCCCAGTAAAACCTTTGTATTTGTTGTTATTCTCTTTCCCTTCTCCTTCACTATCTATCTCTCTTCATTTTAAAAATATTTTTCTCCCTCTTTTACGCTCTTACCCTCTTTTTATTCGTCCCTCATTCTCCTCCTCTCTCTTTCCCTATCTCACATACCAACCCCCACGCATTTTTATTTCTCTGCCACTTACTTACTATCATCACCTCTTTAATCTCTCTGCTTCGTTTCCCCCTTTCCATCTTCTTTTAGACTCAGTAGTAAAACGACAGCTTTAGAAGAATTGATTCATGTAGAGGTGCTGACAGGAGGGCTGATATTAATTTCCATGAATTATCCTTCAGATTATGTTTCTTTTCATCTTTAATGAAATGTCTTACTTCGGAAAATAATATTTGATTAATATTTAATTAATAAATCACAGTTTATATTATGCTGATTATTTCTGAAAAGAATGAAATAGTGCTATATTTGATTAGCACCAACTAGAAATTGTGAATTCTTTGCATCAATCTCGCCAAATATTTTGAAGAAATGCAACTCCCTTGTAATAACTGCCTTCACTGGGGAAACTACGTGTAGTTCATATCAATTTAAGCAGAAAGAAAGTTTCGCGAAGGAGCTTCCAATTCTGGTAATGGCTAAATGTAACTTTTTGTTCTTTATTTTAAAATTTATTGATTTAAAATTCTGTTGTGTCTGGGGAGAGTCATTTTCTTTTTGTGCCTTATAATTTAACACACTCACCGGTAAAATTTCCACTTATTTCTTGTTTTTATTTTCTTAAAATTTTCGTTGCGTCTTGCAACCTTTTCAATAGTCTTGACTCTGTCCGTTATTTACACTGCGTTCCTTATTGTTTGTTTGTGCGCATGTGTGTGGCTCAGTATGTGTATGTGCCTATGCATGCATGCATGTACGTATGTATGTATGTGTGCATGTATGTATGCATGTGTGTATGTATATATGTGTGTGTATGCATATGTATATATGTATGTGCGTGCATCTATATGTATGTATTCTGCATATTCATGTGTTTGCATGTCCGTGTTTGTGTATTTTCTATGTATGTGTGAGCTGTGTTTGTATATGTATGCACCTCTGTCTCCTTGTGTGTGCATATCTGTGTGTGTGTATTTTGCAACTATGTACCGTGTTTGTACGTATGGATGTGCATCTCTATATGTGTGGACCCGTGTCTCCATATGTGTCCTTGTGTGGAGTAAGTATGTGTGTATATATGGTCAAGTGTTTCAGTCTCCATTTGCGTATGTGTGCTTGTCTGTTCTTATGACCTTTCTACCTATGCGTCTGTATGTTGATCTGTTTATTCGTCAACAATACGTTGCCAATTTGAAGCAGTTAAATTCCCAAGAACTGCTTAAATATATCACTCCTCAACCTAACTAGGTTGATAGCTAGGTAGATGTATGTGGATGTGGATGTGCACAAACGTCCTCTCGGACCTCTCACATATGATCAAACTGAACATCGAGGTGTGACCGCTCGAAGAGAGAGAAAAGGCTGCACCACGAGTCAGTTGGTACTCCTTTTCAGTGTAACATGAAATCATATTACACCCGGTCTAGGAATCGAACTCATTTCCTTATGACTGAGAGGGCAACAATCTTACCATTAAGCCACATGCCTTCACCACACACAGAGACATAAAGATGTATGTATGTTTATACCTATATACTAATCTTTATTTTTATGGCTTGTAATAATATTTTCAAATTTTGGTACAAGGCCAGCAGTATCGGGTGAGGGGGGTAATTAGGGGGTAAGTCGGTTTACATCGATCACAGTGCTCAACTGTTACATATTTTATCGACCTCGAAGAATGAAAAGCAAAGTCAACCTCGACGGAATTTGAACTGAGAACGTAAGGACGGACGAAATGCTGCCAAGGGATCTTTACCTTTTGACCTACAGATTTAAAAAATAATTTTTTGTAACTAAACACTTTCAATCTTCGGACACTGATAGAATGTATCATATAAAACATCTTTTACTCTTGGCATTTTTGAGAAAAACTTATATTTACGAAGTTACTTCACGTTAAAGTTCTCATATTTCGGTAATTTCAACCAATCAATGACATGTATTCAGCTGAAAAAAATTACTGCTGCTGTTTGTCAACAAGAACCTCCGGCGGTGTATATTTCGTTTGTCACTGTTATTTATGACAACCCTAACCCTAAAACCCTAAAACCTTAAAACCAGTACAAACGCACGAACGATGTCATAAATAACAGTGACAAACGAAAAATACACCGCCGATAGTTGTTGTTGACAAACAACAGCAGTAATTTTATTCAGCTGAATACACGTCATTGATTGGTTGAAATTACCGAAATACTATAACTTTAACGTGAGTAACTTCGTAAATATAAGTTTTTCTCAAAAATGCTAAGAGTAAAACTTGATTTATATGACACATTCTACCAGTGTCCGAAGTTTGAAAGTGTTTAGTTACAAAAAATTATTTTTTAAATCTGTCGGTCAAAAGGTTAAGATCTCCGCCAAGCATTCTGCCAGCACGCCTTTTTATTATTTTTTGTGTATTTTAATAAAAATAAATTTTCCATTAAACTGAAAGGTTTACTCAATACTTATAGCAGAGGGCATATTTTCCTTTCTCACGAATAATGATGTACGTGCGTTTATTATGTATGAATGTGTGTCTCCACATGTCTTTGTGTGTATGCGTGTGTATATATGGGCATGAGTTTCCGTCTCCTTGTGAGTGTGTATGTGTGCGTGTGTACGTGTGCGTATGTGTGCTTATCTATCTATACTACCTATCTACCTACCTACGTTCATACCTACCTACCTACCTACCTACCTACCTACCTACCTTCATACCAACCTACCGACTTACCTACCTACCTATGTATCTAGCTGTTTACCTACATATCTATTTACCTACCCATCTATTTACCTACTTAACTGCCTATTAGTAAATGTACCTATGTATGCATATATACTTTTAGCAGAGTGTTATTTTTCTTTCTCAAGAATAATGATGCACGTGTGTCTGTTATGTATGGATGTGCACCTCCATATATGTCTTTGTTGTTTGTGTGTGTGTGTGTGTGTGTGTGTGTGTGAAGTGTGTGTATATACAGTAATCCCTCGCCATATCGCGGTTCACCTATCGCGGTTTATTATTTAAGCTTACGTCGATTCCTCCGTGGTATTGTTTTGCATTCATAATAAAATAAATATATACAAATTATAAAAATCTACTCCGCGGATTTTCACCTATCACGGGGTAGTTTTGGAACGTAACACCAGTGATAGTCAAATTCTTTATTAACCATGAGGTTGAAAAAAAGAGGGGACGATACAAGGACAGACAAAACAAACATTGGGGTCAAGGTATCGAATGAGACGAAACGTATGAATAAACAAACAATTAAATGAGAATGAATGATTTGCAAAAAATGAAGCGGAGGACGCGGTCGACTCCACAAACCACACTCACACTGAAGACTTTGCTTTCTCCTTTTTTATATTCTCGTTTAAACAGGTTCTTTCACTCGCAACATACTTGCTATAGACTTCCATCTTTTACGAAACACACTTTGCGACAGGCATTTCTTCTCCAGCCTTATTTTCCGTTTCATGTGGAAAACGGAAAAGACGATTAGCTCAAGACTGGAGATGATCATGCCTGTTGCAATTCCTTTCACTCTCGTCTTCCATTCTACCTCTTTCGCCATAGCAACTACCGAGAGAAAACAGGCTCGCTCCTCCCTATTCAGGGAGGTCGGCGGAACGATCTTAATTACAGATTCGCTCGACAGTTGTACTCTTCTCGAATGCGACGTCGAGGGATTACTCTATATGGTCCCTACCTACCTACCTACCTATCTACCTACCTACTTACCTACCTACTTACCTACCTACCTATCTCCCTCCCTACTTACCTACCTACCTACCTACCTACCTACCTACCTACCTACCTCCCTCCCTCCCTCCCTCCCTACCTACCTACCTACCTACTTATGTATCTATCTGGTTGCCTACATATCTATTTACCTATATAACTTCCAATTAGCAAATGTACCTATGTTTGTATATTCTGTAGTTATTGGGGTATCTCTACCTTCTACGTGTATCCCCAATGTATGCCGTGTTTTTGTCCTTAAAAGTACCTTCTATACACCTTTTTATATATATAAAATCGCAGACGTGGTTGTGTGGCAGGAAGCTTGCTTCCCAACCAAATGTTCCAGGTTCCGCCCCACTGCATGACACTTCTATAGCTTTGGGCCGACTAAAGCCTTGTTAATGGATTTGGTAGACGGAAACTGAAAGAAACCCGTCGTATACTTATGTATGTATGTATGTATGTATGTATGTATGTATGTATGTATGTATGTATGTATGTATGTATGTATGTAAGGCTTCCTTAAGAGATGCTTGCATCTCTCCTGACACACGGGAAGGCATAGCTATTGATCGTAGCAGGTGGAGAAGGATTGTGCATGAGGGGACAGTCACGTTTGAGAAATCTCGAGTTGCACATGAGAAAGTAAGGAGGGATGTCAGGAAGGGCATCGATGTTACACTTCCAGAAGGGAAGGGTCTTCCTTTGATTCTGACATGCAATGTCTGTGCAAGACCCTGCCTCAGTAAAGCTGGACTCATGAGTCATCTTCGTAGTCATAAAACGAGACAGATGAGTGACAACCTGGCCACTGGTGGTGGTGTAACCCACCATACTAATCATATCTGTCGGGCATGTGGAAGAGAGTGTAATTCGGCAGGAGGACTTAAACGACATGCAAAGGTACATGAAGCCCAGTTACAACTACAGCCGGCTATTACCAGTAAAGATCTTAGTTGCCAATTTTGTACAAGACATTGTGGATCTTTAGCTGGGCTAAAAAGTCACATTCGATCACAGCACCAGTAACAGTTAAGCTTCGTGCAATGGCCATACTCGATAACGAGGGGCAGCCATAATGTATGTATGTATGTATGTATGTATGTATATGTATGTATGTATGTATGTATGTATGTATGTATATGTATATATTTTTTTTCTTTTACTCGTTTCAGCCATGCGGCTGGGGTCATGCTGGAGCACCACCGTGGTCATTCTGGTTTCCTCTGTCTGGGGCATTTCACATCGCCACTCATGTATGTGCCTTTGTTCCAGCTGTTTGTCCATTTGGTGTATAAGGGAGTTTCATTCCGCTGCCCTCGTCTGCATCTCATGTGAAACTGTTATTGGATCATCAGGCATTGTACAGAGGAGGATGTCTAGTTCCTTTTTGAAGACATCTGCTTCCACCTTATGCAGATTTCTTAATTTTTGCGTCAGGGCATTGAAAAGCTGTGGGCCTCTGAACCATAGACTATTGCAGTATCTGGTCCTGAATTTAGATGGAGTGGATGGTACCTTTAGTGCAATACAATAACGGCCAGTTCTGGCATCTGTATAACACTCAATGCCGAAATTAGGTACTAGAACCTCTAGGTATGTAGATTATTACATATATATATATATATATATATATATATATATAGGGAGATGTACTTGCATAGCAAGAGATTTGATCTGAGATCGTGTGCTGGAACGAAAACAATTGCAGCGTGGAAGGTGTTTGTAAGCCATTTAAGAAACACACAAAAGCCGTTCGATTCACTTCAACATTTAAGTTTAATTTGTCAAAATATTTTCGTCGCTTTAAGACCGCGACCTGTTCACTGACAAAAATCCGTGCTGCATCTCGGATTTTTGTCAGTGAACAGGTCGCGGATTTTAGCGACGAAAATATTTTGACAAATTAAACTTAAATGTTGAAGTGAATCGAACGGTTTTTGTGTGTTACTTAAATGGCTTACAAACACTTTCTACGCTGCAATTGTATATATATATATAAAGTGTGAGATGCTTACAGCACCTAGGTTTCCCCAAGCAGTATGTGTGTGTGTGTGTATACAAACATACATGTGTGTGTGCGCGCGCGCGCGTATGTGTGTGTGTGTGTATACAAACATACATGTGTGTGTGCGCGCGCGCGCGTATGTGTGTGTGTGTATGTGTGTAAATAAAAGTATAAAACAATTTAAGAATTAGAGAATATAAGGAATAGTAATTTAACCCGTGTATCGTAAATTCAAGGCAACAGGTAGTAAGTCTGATGTAAATTGGCATCGGTATTATTTTGGCAGCCTACTTTCGACAGGTCAATGTTTTTTCTGAGGTTTATGGAACTTTAAGCATTGATAAAAGTACAATTTCTTACGTTTTGCGTTTTCAGTATTGCATCAAGTGATAAAGATACCGGTACGCACTCTTAATTTATGTCTGTAGAATAACAATATACCTACATACAGATATAGAAATCTCTCACGCTTTATATATATATATATATATTATATATATATATATATATATATATATATATATATATGCATATAGATATATATATATACATGTATATATGTATGTATGTATTCACACATATACATAAATGCATACATATATATATATATATATATATATATATATATATATATGCACACACACATATGTAATATATATATTCGTATGTATGCGTGCATGTATGTATCTATGTATATGCATGTGTGCGTATGTACGTATGTGCAGTCCGTCTGAATAGAAGCTATTTTAAGGATTTAGCGATTCTCTGGAGGAATGTTGGGATGTCTGCACCAATATATGAGAGATAGTGTATTCCTGTGTCAGAGAGTTTTTTGTGTGTTAGTGTGTTTGTTTGTGTGGTGTGTGTGTCTGTGTGTATGTGTGTGTGTGTGTGTATGTGTGTGTGTGTGTGTATGTGTGTGTGTGTGTGTGTGTGTATGTGTGTGTGTGTGTGCGTGTGTGTGTATTGCGTGTTCGCATGTTTATATATGGCGTACACTTTTGCAGTATACTTCAGAAAATTGTGCAGTTAGTATTTTAGTGCTCTGTTGGAATATATATTACTTTCCTTCGGGTTGGGGGTTTAGGGATGTTATTTAGGATGACGATGGCGTCGGCGATGGCGGTGGCGGTGGCGATGGCTGTGGTGGTGGTGGTGGTTGGTGGTGGTGGTTTTGGTGATGACGGAAGTACTGTAGTTGCTATTGTTGTTGTGGTTGGTGTTGGTGGTGAAAGCGATGGTGGTGGTGGTGGTGGTGGTGGTGGTGACGCATGTCTGTGAAGAAGACGTACTGCTCGAAGCTAAAATAAGTGGGGTGGGATGTTTATTGTCTGGTTAACTGCTTATTTAAGGTTACCTTTCAAAGGTTAAACCACACCGATAACTTTGAGTTTAATAGTGGGTAGAGGCTGACTGTAACAGAACGAGTGAGCAAACAAGAAAGAGGAGAGATAGACAATCAGATTAACAGATACTGTGTGTGAGAGAGAGAGAGAGAGAGAGACAGAGAGAGAAAGAGAGAGAGAGAGAGAGAGAGAGGAAAGTGAAGGTGGAGGTGGAGATTACGACATTGAAGACGAGAGTCTGACTTTTAAAGGCAACCAAAAAAAACGAAAAAAATGAATACAAGGAGAGGTAAATGGGAGCAAAATATTTGATGGAATCGCTCTCTTAATCATCTGTCTCCATCCTTGTAACCTTCACTACACAATGCGTTCTCTTTTGTTTTCTTATTCTTTAAAGTGCAACAATGACGAAAGAACTCGTCTCGAAGAAACAAAAGATTATGTGGGGTTGAAATTTCAACAAAATCTTCACAGTTTCATACCAAGCTGCAGGAAATCTCGGATTAAATTTTCTATTTGTCTGAGAACTTCCTTTGCAAGGTCATCTATTATATATTATATAAGTTGTTCTCGATTTAGGTTCCTCTCGTCTCTAGGATCCATTAAGGCGAAGAAGGTATATGCGAATCCAGGTAAAAAAAAAAAAGTCACAGGGAAAAAAGTGACGGTAATAAAGTCACAGAGGTTTTGTCCGGGGAGGAGGTTTTGTCCGGATCCCATAAATTAATTGTGACTTTATTACCGGCCACCATAAATTGTGACTTTTTTTCCTCGCCAAACTTGTGGCTATTACTGTAACTTTATTACCACTCACCGGTATACTCTGAGTGCTCTTTTTTGTCGCTGCACGTTTACGTCACTGTAATAGTGATTCGGCAAAAGAGAGCGATAGAATAAATACCTGGCTTTAAAGAAAATACGTTAGACTAAACACTTCAAACAAGTGAAAAAGGTAAAAGAGACAGGTATGTATGCTTGTTCTTTTATTCTTTTACTCGTTTCAGTCACTTGACTGTGGCCATGCTGGAGCACCGCCTTAAAGGGTTTTTAGTCGAACAAATCAACCTCAGGACTTATTCTATATAAACCTATTGCTTATTCCATCATTTTTGCCGAACCGCTAAGTTGCGGGTATATTAACACACCAGCGTCGGTTGCAAGCGATGGCAGGGGAACACAAACACACACACACATAAACACACACACACACACACACACCACACACACACACACATACGACGGGCTTCTTTCAGTTTCCGTCTACCAAATCCACTCACACGGCTTCTTCTTCTTCATCGTCTTCTTCTTCGTCTTCTTTTTCTTTTTCTTCTTCTCCTCCTCCTCCTTCTTCTCCTTGTCCTTCTCCTCCTCCTCCTCCTTCTTCTCCTTATTCTTGTCCTTCTTCTCCTCCTCTTCCCCTCTTTCTTCTTCTTCTCCTTGTCCTTCTCCTTGTCCTTCTTCTCCTCCTCCTCCCCTTCTTCTTCTTCTTCTTCTTCTTCTTCTTCTCCTTCTTGTCCTTTTTCTTCTTCTCCTCCTCCTCCTCCTTCTTCTTCTTGTCCTTCTTCCTCTCCTCATTGTATTTTGTCCCATTCACGGGCGATAGACATCGATGTCGTAAAAATGATGAAACATCGATGGGACAAGATGCGAATTATCTCACTTGTCTTTGACTCTCAGACGTTTTAACACCAGACGAATTAACGAGAATATATCCTCTTACGTCTACAAGCGCAGCTTATCCACGAACTAGCCTTGTGTATGTGCGTTCGATATTGTCTATATCCTTCTAGCTACTTCTAATTCATATTTGAATTTTTTCCGTGGTATGAAACGTTGAGACATACCAGTAGATGGTTCTTAAACTATTTTTTATAAAGTAATAGACAGTGGGTTAACTTACATCGGGCCTCGTTTCAGGTGGACGTACAATGTCGACGAAGACAAACATTAAGGGCCATTAGGCCAAGACGCATTGAAATGGGTAGTGCCTGGGAGCAATTTTGAAAGGATATAGAATAAACTAGCACTATGACCTGGGATTGCCGGGTCATAGTGCTAGTGCATGCATATACAGCTGCGTGCGTGCGCACATACATGCGAGTACTGTCCAAATCTCCCACCACTAACATACAGCTAGCTGGCATTCAATTGGCGTATCAAGTTTCGGGCATTTTGATTGGGTTTTGGATAGAAAATTCACAAAAAAGTCACTTCTATTGATTTTTTAATGGCTTTGCGGAGTGACTGGGTAAATATAAAGATGTGCACGACCACCCTTGGACGGTTTTGAATGACCATAGAAAGTGCGAGCCCTCTAACTGAAAATTTGTGGATTTGTGTAAAGGACACACACACAGACAAACATCTTGCCGTTTATATATAGAGAGATAGTCACAAAGAGGACTATATATATATATAATATATATATATATATATATATAATATATATATAGGAGAGGAAAAATTATAATAAGGCAGAATGCTAAATTGAAAGTAAATTATTATAATTGTTCCTCTCCTATCATTTCTCCACGTGCGGTTAACATAACCCCACCATTTACTGATATATATATATATATTTACTCGCACGCAGCATCTTTCAGAGCTTATCGCTAGTTCAGTTCTTAACCAAATTGAAAACTGTTAACATTATTGAAGAGGACTGGGATCTTTTCGGTTTGAACGGCAGTTTTTTAAAAATAATTTCCACATAACTAAACACTTTTAAACTTCGTATACTGGAAGAATGTGTTTATAAAACATCTTTTTCTCTTGGCTTTATTGAGAAAATTCTATGGTTAGTAAGTTTGTTGTGTTTTTTCTTCATTTTCTGCAATATCAACCAATCAAAGACGTCTATTGAGGTGAAAACATTCTGTGCCGTATGAAAATGTCCCTCGTTTAAGAAACAGATTGGGTTTATTTACATTTCTGAAGAAAAAAAGATACCCTTCCCCCCACCCCTAACCCTAACTAACCCTAACCCTAAAACAGATTGAAATGCAATATATCGATACTTGGGTCATAATTATGGGTGACAATTTCATACGACACCGCTAGAAAAAACTGCCGTTCAAACCGAAAAGATCCGTAAAAAAAATTAAGATTTGGTTCAGTAGAAAAAAGTTTACATCAAAATTTGTAGCAATGTTATAGGAAAGTAAGTAACGCCTCCAATCAAGTTTAGATCTAAATAACATTTTTTTTAATTTTAAAGGCAAAATATACGTATTTATCTTAGCTTCAGTGATAAAAGAAAGCTGCTGCTGCTGCTGTTACACCTACCTCTGCTGCTGCTGTTGTGGCAGCTGGTGTTTAGTTACCTCAACAATTACTCGTACATATGTGAAGCCATAAATTTGCAGCAATCGGTTAAGAACTTTCTCATCAGTTGCTGCTCATAGATATCGTGTTCTTATGACTATATCATTATTATATGGTGTGATATTTATGTCAAGCACCGTTTTCTTCCCTGTCTCACAGAATATCTGTCATTGTTTTTTTTATAGCGTTGTAACACACTCTTCTCCACTTTCGGGTCATTTTCAGTTATCATTCCTTACCGCTTATAGCATTATACTGCAGGCATTTTCATAAACCTGGTTGTATATAGTCACATATACACATACACACTGATGTAACATGCATTTATATATCTGTACACACACACACACACACACCACACACACACACACATACACACACACATATATTATATATATATATCTGTCTTCGTCAATAAGCCATTCCATATATATATATATGTATGTATGTATGTTTGTATGTATATATATTGTATTATAGTATATATATATATATATATATATATATATATTATATATATATATATACTATATATATATATATAGTCTTTTACTCTTCTGCTTGTTTCAGTCATTTGAATGCGGCCATCCTGGAGCACCGCCTTTAGTCGAGCAAATCGACCTCAGGACTTATTCTTTGTAAGCCTAGTACTTATTCTATCGGACTCTTGGATCTTTTCCTTTTGAACGGCACATGTCAACACAATTTCTAGTTAATTAAACACTTTTAAACTTCGTATACTGGTTGAATGTGTTTATAAAACATCATTTTTTCTTGGCTTTATTGAGAAAATTCTATAGTTTGTAAGATATTTCGTCTGAAATTTCGAGCATTTCGGCAATTTTAACCAATCGCTAACCTCCATTTGGGGTGAAAACATTCCGTGCTGTATGAATATGTCCCTCGTTTAAGAGACAGATTGGATTTATTTACATTTACGAAGAAAAAAATAAACCCTTCCCCCACCCCTAACCCTAACCCTAAAATAGGTTGAAATGCAATACTAGGGTTATAATTATGGGTTACATTTTCATTTGACACCGCTAGAAAAAATCACATTTTCCGTAGCGGTGTCGTATGAAATTGTCACCCATAATTATAACCCTTGTATCGATCTATTGCATTTCAATCTATTTTAGATTTAGGGTTAGAGTTAGGGTTAGGGTTAGGGTTAGGGTTAGGGGAAGGGTATCTTTTTTTCTTCGCAAATGTAAATAAACCCAATCTGTTTCTTAAACGAGGGACATATTCATACAGCACGGAATGCTTTCACCCCAAATGAAGGTCAGCAATTGGTTAAAATTGCCGAAATGCTTCAAATTAAAGTGGAAATGTATTACAACATATAGAATTTTATAAACACATTCTACCAGTATACGAAGTTTAAAAGTGTTTAGTTAACTAGAAATTGTGTTGACATGTGCCGTTCAAAAGGAAAAGATCCGGTCTCTTGTGCCGAACCGCTAAGTTACGGGGACGTAAACACAAGCATCGGTTGTCAAGCGATGTTGGGGGACAAACACACACACATACATATACATACATACGACCGTCTTCTTTCAGTTTCCGTCTACCAAATCCGCTCACAAGGCTTTGGTCGGCCCGAGGCTATAGTAGAAGACACCTGCCCAAGGTGCCACGCAGTGGGACTGAACTCGGAACCATGTGGTTGGTAAGCAAGCTACTTGCCACACCGCCACTCCTGTGCCTATAGGCCATTCCATATATATATATATATATATATATATATATATTGTATTATATTATACATGTTTAAATATAGGTATGCATAAATTATGCATACATATACACATATATGCACATACATACACCCTTACATACATACATACACGCTTACATACATGCCACTAACTCTAAACACTGCGCACATATATGTCCGGATCCCATAAATTAATTGTGACTCTTTTTCCTTTGACTTTATTACCGGCCACCATAAGTTAATTGCGACTTCTTTTCCTGACTTTTTTCCTAGTCAAAATTGTGACTTTATTACTCTGACTTTTTCCCCTGTGACTTTTATTACCAGTCATCTCACAAATACCCTGTTGATATCGGTGAAATTCCAATGGTGATATTGGTGAAATTCCTTTGATCTAAGTTAGAAACTGGCTCTTTCTCTGTTGGCAAGAAATCTTGAAATAAAACTGAATAATATACATACATGGTGGAAGTCAACTCATGACCGATTAAGACCACTTGCTAAACGTCCAGAGAGTCCAAGAATTTCTTGTACCTGAATCCGTTTTTGAGTGGAGAAAATGATGCACCGCACTGAATCCATTTTTTGGTTCAGTGAGCTGGTGGCACCACAGAGGCCGAAACGATCAGAAAGCAACTGTACTTCAGGATTTTTTTCTATAACAGTTTATTTTCTAGAAAGAACTAGGGGTTCTTCACTCCCATACTTTGGAATAAAGGATCACCTATAACTGGGAGCCTCGGAGGCGCTATTACTCCTGGTCAGAGAAGACCTGGGAACAATAGTGGCTAAGAAGTGATTCCACTCTCCTTATACATACATACATCATCATCATCATTGTTCGACCGTGGTCGAGACAATGGAATTTACCATACATACATACATACATACATACATACATACATACATACATACATACATACATACATACATTCATACATACATACATTCATACATACATTCATACATACATTCATACATTCATACATACATTCATACATACATTCATACATACATACATACATACATACATACATACATACATACATACATACATACATACATACATACATACATACATACATACATACATACATTCATACATACATTCATACATACATTCATACATTCATACATACATACATACATACATACATACATACATACATACATACATACATACATACATACATGCATACATACATATCCTTTTATACATATTTGTATGAGAAAGAATAGAACTAGTTATTGACCTTTGTTATGTAAAAATAACTGTTCACAAGTATATGAAGATAGTGTAAACTTATACATATCTATGTATTTGTGTGTATGTGTATGCTTGTGTATGAATGTTTGTGTATATATATATATATATAATATATATATATATATATATATATGTACATCTATCATTAAATCTCTGTACTGTTTGTAATAAGAGACATGTCAAGTATATGTTAATGTATATTTTAAATTATCTAAGTAATAATGTATATACACTCTCTCTGTTTCTCGATTTTCTCTCTCCCTCTATCTTTCATTATCACTAGCTAAACACTAGCTAAACGTTTCGTGGCAATTATCGTCTTTGTATTTTTAACGAACAAACCAGAGTAGCTGATTGATCTTATATACTTCAACAAACTTCAAAGAAAACAACAGAATTAAGCTAACGAGTCAATGGGCATGGATTGAGCTATATCAAATATGTATGGATGCACTGAATGACGTAGGCGAAAAAGGATCTAAACGAACTGACATTTTCCTCTTTTCGAGAGAAAGGAAATAATATTTTAGCGACATTATTTAGTAACTTACAAAGAAAAGAGGAGATAATTTCAATGGATCGTGTATTAAGTTAAAAAAAATTTTTCAGGCGTCGCTGTGTGATAAGGAAGCTTGCTTCTTAACCACACAGTTCCGGGGACAGTCCCACTGCATAGAACCTTGGGCATATACATATACATACATACATATATAAGGCTTTATATATTACCTTATGCGTGTGTCTTTATGTATGTGTTTGTCTCCCTCCAACACTTGACAACTGGTGTTGACGTGTTTACTTAGC